>NC_141811.1:7940000-8215000 GCF_057944985.1 Cucurbita pepo subsp. pepo
CCTCTATTACCACGGTCTTCCGAGGAGGATATGTAATACGGAAGACGTCACACCAGACGTCCGACTTTCACTTCCCCAGCTCCAGGGGCACCTTCTCACCCTTGACTCACCTCTTCAACATCTATAAAAAAGCCCACAACTCATGCCCTTTTTGGTCTGATTCGATAGGGCTCTTCCAGAGTCAGAGCCCCCTGACTTAAAAGCTTAAAAGGGCAGCTGCCCTAATTGATCCACCAGCTAGCCCCGTGGACGCTATGTTATCCGAACTCCCAGCATCAATGATCATCTTTGCACTGGCCAATTCCGAAATAGATTCGGAATACTGCCTTCCGTCTCCTCCTCCTTTCTGCTGACGTTGGCTCACGTTGCCACACAATCTAACGACAGCAAAACTTTCTTCTCTCCTAAGCTTCAGAACCCACGCTATGGTTCCGACTTGAACTTACCTTGAGAGCTAGCTTCCTTCCCGGGCTCTAGGCTCCACAACGTTCACTCTTCCATCTTCAGCTGGTCTATTCTGCACTCTCCCAGCAGCATAGCATTCGTCTGTTTGAACATTGGGATGGGACAGTAACGAGCAAAATGCCCCACTCCTCCACATTCATAACAGTTACCGCCTCCGCTGAGCCTTTTCTTATCTCCTCTGCAGGAAGGCAGGCCTCGCGCTCCAAATGGCATCTGTTCTCCTTCTGTCCTGGCGCTCTCCCCCTTTATTTAATTAATTTGTTTGTAAAAAGGCGGACTCTTTGGCTGACTAGAAAGCAACCTCACCCTACCTAGGTTGTGGCAACTTTCTACTCCTCCTGAGCTGTCTTGTCGTATCTAAAATGGCTTCGAGCATCCTCACCATAGCTGCCTGCTCTCTCCTTCTTCGGCACTTCCTAGTCCACACCCTGATCTTCTCTAGATCTATCTGAATCACACCCTTGCTGATCCAATGGCCAAGAAATAGCACTTTCGTCTGAGCACCGTTTCACGTACAGCTTCTTTTCCTGCTACACCCGGAACATGGTACTCAGGTTTCCAACCCTCCTGTGAGTGACTATAAAGGATTATGTCATCGAGGTTTTCCACTACAAACTGGTTAAGGTCAGAGTTTGAGTTATCCATTGTTGTGGGGAACAAGACCAGAGGACGATATTCATGGATCAGTTACTCTTTGTGTACGTTATGGAGTCTCCACTCTATGTTGAAAGCTCTTGAAAATAGCATGAGCGTTGAAAGTCTTCAATTAGACATTGTTAGCGTTAGATTCTTTTTTTTTTACTTCTTTGCTTTGAAAGAGGAATGCATGGAATGAAGAAAAGAAGAGAGGAGGAAAGTGATTCACTGGTGGAGTTTGTCTCTTGAAAATGGTTTTCTTTCTTTCAGGTCTTTTTCTTGATTTTCTTTCATGGTATCCGAGCCAACAAGAGAATTAGGGTGCTGAAACAATAACTCAAAACCAGCTTGCTTAGAGAATCAAAGGGTTCCTGTCTGCATTCAATGGAAACTCTTTTGTGCCCTATACCCCAACAATTTCTTTGGTCGATCCTAACACTCATTATGTACACAATGAGGATCACAATCATTGATTTTGGGTACCAAGCTATCAACTCAATATATTGACAAAAAAGCCTTCCTTCGATGTAATGAATCGAATCCTATATATCCTTTGAATTACTCAACCATATCCTATGAATTTCATTTCGTACCGGAAACTATTCTAGGAGAAGTTCGAATCTGTTTCGTTCAGATATTGATCGGTCTTGGTTTGACATGGTTTACGCGTTACTGGTTCCCAGAAGAGTTAATATCTCCATTAGCAAAACCCTTTCTTACCCTGCCTTTGGACTCGTATTTAGTTTGTACACAATCAACGGAGGCCTTCCCTACATATCTTGCAATGTCTTCAATAGCATGCTCTTACTTCGTCTTTCCCTTAATAAGTCATCAAATTTGGTGCTTTTTGATCCCCAGTTGCTATGGAGAACAAAGGACGAAATACAATAGATTCCTCTATTTAAGTGGTTCTCGCTTCTCCTTATTCCTGTTCCTAACTCTTCCCCGGTTAGTTCCCAATGTTTGGCACTTTCCATACTCCGTGGGTGCAACATCAACAAATTCGCTCATTCTCAAGTTACAACCTAAGATCTATGACCATATTATGTTAACTGTTCGTATTTCATTCATTCTATCGGTATGCTCCCAGGTACCTATAATCGTGATCTGTTTGCCATAACTCAGGGGTCTTTCTGTGGAAACCTTCAAGAACAATCGTCATTTTTTTTTATGGTTTTTCCGCTTTTCACAGCAGCTCTTTCCACACCACCGGATATTTGGTGCCAAATCGTCGCCCGTTTCCTTATTTCTTTGATAATCGAGTTGGCTATCTTTGTGGCATCGATTGTACAAGTTCGTGAAGAGGGTTGGACGAGTGGAATGAGGGAAAGCGGCTCGATCGACAAATAAAGAAGAGGGGAACCCCTAGAACCTGGCAAAGTCACTATCAATTCATTCCCGAGCAATTCTCAACACCAACGCGATTCATTCCCCTAAAGATTCTAACACACAGAGGACTCCTTACCTTAGGAGCGGGATAAGTGAGACAGCCCTGCGCCGGTGAAGAACTCAAGCAAAGAAGGAGCTCGGGCATTGTTATATTCCATCAAGAGAAAGGAGGCAGACTGGTAAGAAGGCTGGGGGAGGGAACCGAAAAGCTCAGCTTTGCGGAACGGACCAATCTTCCGTACCCTTACTCTCGATAAAAAAAAGCCTGCGGGAAGCGCGAAGAGCTAAGCCACTAATGTCGTGGCGAAGGTTATACCTCAGAAAGTCAGTGAAGCTAAGGTTTCGTATGTCTTTTTATATCCTTTCGATCGAGCGACAACTGATATGGAAGGCCGGTCGGCATTCCCCTTTTCAATCAGTCAGCGATAGGGAGGAGAGAGAGAAGGTTGCAGAAGTGCTTCTAGATCTCATGGAATAAGGCAGAATTTTGAACTCAACTTTACTACTTGAACATACATAGAAAACAAAGAATTATGGAGATGAAATCCTGATTACATTACCGCAGGCCAAAATGGGATTTAGAAGAGCAAGAGAAAAGAAGCGTTGAGATAATATACATACTTGCATCCTTCATCTACTGATACTGAAAAAGGGGGCTGATCACCTTCAGAGATTTTGAGGCAGAATTGGCATACAGAATTCTTAAGGATTGAGCTGGCAAAAGAGATTCTCCTCCTTTTTGAGGCTGGAAGATAATCTTTCTCTTAGTTGTCCATAACCAAAAAAACAGAAAAAACACTACAAGTATTATGAAGCCAAATGCTCTTGGATGGGCAGTTGAATAGGGAGAGAAAGAAAGAAGACTTTATTCTCCTTCTTCATGTAGTCTATCACTTTGAGATCATGAGAACCTTGTGAATTGATAGAAATTATGGCATGCATCTCTGAGGAGAGTGGCACGGCCAAACATCATCCCAGAAGCGAATCAGCTTACCATTGCGCAACCAAAGTCAAGCCCAAGTTCTGCCGAAAAGTCTCTCTGTACCAAATAAGACCGTTATGCAGGATATTTTAGAGGGGGGTTGTGATCCTTGCCATTGGAGAGGTACTTAGCAGCCAAATATGAACACCATGGCTTTGAATTTAAATTCATTCAAAGATATCGAGATCAATCTTGTGGCAATTTCCTCTTATCATCACATAAAGATGAACTTTAAAGGAGTAGGGAAGTCGTCCCCTCTGGAAATTCAGATTATGGTGGGGTCATCAGAGATGGCTATGGTGCTGTCATGTGGAATTGAAGAGGTCTCCTCTAGGGATCAAAGATGCAACCTTTGCAGAAGCAGAAGCATCAACTCTCCTGCATGGCCTTTTGTACCAACTATTTATTCTTTTCAAGCTAACTTCGGTGTTAGGCTGCAGTCTTGTAGTCAGTGGATGGGAGGTCTTCCATTCCATCAGAGATTTCCATTGAACCTCTTTCTCCCACTTATCATCTCTCTGTGGCACTTGTTCCCTCTTCAACTCAGCGCCTTTATATATAGGCATTTATATTGAGAATGCTTAAGGTCCCTTTGTTTTTGTTTTGAAATCCCCGAGCTCTCACAAATCGAATTTCAGTACCACGGGAAAAAGCTAGCTGGATAAACAAGACAGGGATCGCCCGCTCGGCAATGCTACCTTATGGAGGATGTAAAGCACTTTAATAGAAGAATGGATTCAAACGAAAGCTTTTTCGATATATTCACACTATGGAAGAGTTGGTGAACATTGTTCTCACTCATAGCTCTAAGATGACTAGCATGAATGAGCCAGCTTCAACACCACCGTTACTCTTAATCATAGACAGACTTGCACTGACCTCAACATCAAAGGATGAACCAGGTCTGTCTCATTAGCTTAACTCACTCCTAACCTCCCGTCACACTGCAAAGAACACATAATGAAAACTGCCTGGTAAGGTCTGTACAAGGGAACGAGAAAGGAGTTTGATAAAAAAGAGTTTGGGAATGTCCCGCTTAGTTAACTAACATCGAGTTTGGAGTCGGGGTAGCATGGATACGAGACGAGGGAAGTTTGGAATCATTGTGGTTTTCTATCTTCATCTTACCCAAAGTAATAGGAGAATAAATAACCAAGGCCTTTCAGCGATTTGACGCGCCCCCCTAAGCTAGACGCTTCACCTACCTGATCTCAGAGAGAATAGAATGAGTTGCCCTAGCCCTAGTCTGACTAAGAGTTTGAATTGCTCTGTCTTCAAAAGGAAAGCGGACCCACACTAGTCTTCAATCTTGCATATATATCTACTATCTCTATTATCTATAAACCTGGTCAACTGACGCTTGCATCACCACTACGTAAACAAAATTTCCTTAGTCCTTTTTCTGTGAAACAAAGCCAAGCCTTTTCCGCCCGCCTTCCATCCCGCCTTTCCCTGCACCGTTTTTTATTAGCCCAGTAATGAACCACCCTGGTTGGAGCCATGGTCTACCCAGCAGTGCTTCATATCCTCCTTGCTCTTTGTCTAATATTAGACTAAAGCTTTAGATTATAGGGATCCTTTTTCTTTAGTTTCTTTCTTTTGGCTAAGAAGCCCGTAGGTTGTGCGCCAGCCATAGGTAGCTTGAACTGTGATGGCTATAATGCTTAGCTATTGCCGATCCCCAAGACGTCTTTGGTTGAATCTTCACACCTGATTGATCCACCGTCTGAACTTTCTACATTCACTATTTACTCCCGGAAATTGAAAGAGGAAAAGAGGAATTGTAACCTCCCGGTCTGCTGTAGTCAGCCTCACGGTGTGCCTGACTGGCGAGTCTGCCATCTCCACGACTTTCCCTTTTGCGTGCTGCTCCTCAAGCCTTCGAGTGCCGATCTTTGCTTGGGCCGGCTCCGATGCTCTACCCTGGCTTTTCATTGGTTCCTTCCAACCTGCTCTTTTTTCTCATATCGCGCGCACATCTTCAAGAGAGGGGTCGTACATAGACGAGGCGGTCCCGGGAAAGCCCATTCCCTTGTGGGAACTCACATCGGTTGAAGAAAAAAGGTTCAATCTTGTTCAACCATAGCGTAGGTGAAACCTGGCAGCCCGCCCAAAGTTTGACCTTCTCCGGTCCTGGAAGGAAAACCCACTGAACTTTCCTTCCCCCAGCGGGCAACAACACAGGGAGGAAGACGATCAGGATCTCACATATGGCAGCTGTTGGAACTAACTCAGAATCCAAGAGGTTACCTAAGGAAAAAGGAAACTCACCACTCACTAGTGAAAGAGGAGAAAAGAAATGACAATTTCAGGCCCCGGGGTCGGAATGCGGTAGGGTCTTCAAGCCCCACCCTAGATTCTCGAGATTCATCGACTGTCTCACGAAGATCTTCGATCTGAACCTTCGCATCGACTTTCTCTTAGAGTCTCAACCACGCATTCGCTATCGAAAGAATATAGCATAGCGATCGCTACTTCCCATATTATGAAAGTCGTATTCCCCGAAGGAAGGGGAAGGAAGGGGGCATGCTGCAAGAGCAGAGGTGAGTGGTAAGCCTAGGAGGCATGCCCAAAGGGCAGCGGCAGCTGTGTGGTTACATGTCGCTAGATTGAGATAGGGGGACGGGGACTTCGACTGCCTTGTATCAGGTCAAGATAAGGGAAGGGGTGGTAGGCTAAGGCTGGAACCTACAATATAACCGTTATGAGCGGTATGTTTCAACCAATTAAACTATAAGCCCCTACGGATGGATCTCTACATGCAATTCGCTCACTTCGGGAAGAGCAGACGGAAAAAGGAGGCCTTTGCTTTATTTGCTTCTTCCTATGATGGAAAACTAAATGATTTGCTTGATAATAATAGATATAGAATCTTAGATAGATATTATGAATTACAATAAGATCATTAAGCAAGCGGCCCTTTCGCGACTCAAACTGCCAGTACGCTTTCCGGCTCGGAACGACCGACTCAAACAAACGGGCGGGGGCTCTCCATTTTCTTGCAATGTCGGATGTTCGCCTTTAGTTAGAAGTAGAAGTAGATAGAGGGCGCCCTTTTCCCCACACTGAATAAAAAGTACATAAGGGGGGGACTGACTTGTGAAAGTTAGGAGTGAAAAAGAGAAAGAAAAACTTGGTTACGGGAACCGAAGGTTAGGCCGATTTGAAGCTAGACCTAAAAAAGTTGATTCCTACCTCTTCCTGGCAATGTTGCCAATTCCAAAAAGACTCATCTAATAATGTACCCTTGTGCATAAAGTTGCCCAACTACTCTTTCTTCCTTCGACTCATTTAGCCACTTACGAATCCGTCGTATGAAGGAAGGAGAGCTTGCTTCGTGGCGGAGCATTTAGCTTGACTCGAAGAAGGGGAGCATGGAAATCAAAAGTCTCCTTAAGTAGGACCTCCCCGTCTTTACTTGCAACTCTAGTAGAGGTTCTTCTATCACTGTAGTTTACTGCTCCTCAGTGCTATAGAAAAAAGAAAGGGGTCGGGTCGCCAGACTTACTGAACATATACCCTGCAAAGAGTAGGAGCTTCGTTCTTTCAACACTAGAACAAGACGCCTGTTCGAGAAGGAAATCACAGACGACTCTCTGGATAGAGTGCGTTGGTTGCAGCAGCAGTTTTGGATTGCCTTTAATAGCAAGAGACAAGTCTCGATTTGACAACTCGACAACAGACGGGGCAAGGCCCGATAGCGAGAGGGGAATAGATAAGAGGTCCGCTAGTTACGATCTTGCACTATGCTATAGTAACGAGACTAGACTAGACTGCCTCCTTCTACCCACAGACAACTACTAGACTGCCTCACTCAATCTATGCTCGTTTAGATCTAAGGAAAGGCGCCTTGACTGATGGGCTTGGTCAGTCTACATAACCTGTCTCCACACCACAGCTCGGTTCCTTTCTCTAAACTCAAACCGAGACCGGGAGACCCTCATTGGACCATATTCAATGGGGATGTCAGGATTATGTACACGTACCTGAAAAGGGGATCCATGCTAAGAGTCGGGGGGTCTTCCTTATAGTATTTAATAGACTTTAGAATCCCTAGACTAAGCAAATCTTAGAGAGCCGCGGGATGTTCACAGAGATAGAGAACCTTTCTTCGTTAGTGGGAGCTCAAGTCAGGAGGCCCAGTGAACAGGACTTTCAGACAAATATCACTAGACTTATATGTAGAGTCCCTTATGTTGAACCAGATGAGCTAGAGGAGAGCACGATGATTAGCCAGTGGGAGATGTTCAAGAGCCAGAGCCTCTTAGGATTAGGAGGTCTACTCGAGTCATCCTGAGACCCTACAATTTGATTTATATAGCACATGGAGTTGCACCAGATGAGACTCCGTGGAGTAAGCATGGGCTTTGCTTAATGCTATGTAATACATGGCATGGAGCCGTAGATGAGGAGATCCATTATCTAATTCGTAATAAGGGGGTTGGTTTTTCACCTATCTTCTTTCTTTAGCTAAGGAAGGTTGCACAAATGGATCACAGTAGCGGTGCTCGACTTCTAGCCCTTGACTTACTCTAAGATAGAAAGAAGACATCGATTCTCTTTGTACAGTTAGTTTAGCTCACAACTATTCGAGTTCGGACTAGCAGCATCACTTGATTGAAGAGGAAAACAGGGATGAAGAAAGCTTTTTGATCCCTTTGATATGTAGATATCCATGAAAAAAGATTCTTCTTCTTTATACGCGCCCGGTGGATTGAAACTCAGAGAGCCGGAAGCTTGCCTACAACCCGCATCGGGTGGCAATTCGGCACAAGGTATTCCGGTAGAGAGCTCTTATCCTTCCAATTGGATTGGGAGCTTTTTAGATTGCTGGAGTTGCAAAGTTACCCGAACTTACAGTTCTTCTTATGTATGGCTCGAATCTAATCTAAGCGGTGGGTTTTTCGTGATGCATCCGCGGTAGCCTCCTGCTTAGGTTAGGGGTCACCTTAGCAATCTGCTTTCTGAGGATACTGGTGTTCCACCTTTTATTCTTTTATCAAGGAATACGCAAAGAAAAGACCACCTTGAAGTATGCATCCATATGGCCTGGCCGCCCCATGAGTTTATTCTTCGTATTGCAAGCATTATGGATCTGATAGTCTATAAAAGAAAGGTTCAAGTCAAATGTGACGGTAAGCAGACGCCGCCACTTGGCTTAGTAGGAAGAGGATGAAAGTTTTCCACCTAATTATCAGTCTTTCATGAAAAAAACAGAGTTTGTTGCTCTTAGTGAATTGAACCAAGGTGAGCCTATAAGACAAGAAGCTTTAAATTCCATTCTTCTGAGAAGTTATGATAATGAATGAAGTGGCCTTGATAACGTGCATTATAGCGGTCATGGTCTTGGTGCAGATTGATTACCACGCCTCCCCCTGTAAAGAACTCCTATTATAAGAAGAGAATGAATTCAGATATTATATCATCCTCCTATCTGAGACAAAAAGAAAGAACTTCCTCAATGAAAGAAGAAAAGTAAGAAGGTTAGACCTTCGCTACGGGGAAGAAAGAAAGATTTTGTTGGCTCCGAGGAGAAAAACATTGGCTTTCTATCTATCTGTATTGGTCTTTTCACTCCTATGTATGAGGATTTATTATTGCATAGCAGAGTCAGTCGGGATTCATAGAACCAAAGGAGTAGAGTACAAGCATTCGGAGTCAGTCGGGATTCATAGAACAAAAGGAGTAGAGTACAAGCATTCGGAAACATCTTAACCACCTGGGCCACAGGTCGATCCTATTGCATGCACCTATGATGGGCCCACTGCTAACCAAAGTGACTATTTCCTTCGGTCAAAGTCTTAGATTGGCGACCAAGTCCCTTCCCTTATCCTTCTCTTTTCCAAGGGAGGGGCAACACCGTAGAAAGAAGTTAGGTATGACATTCAACAGGGCGGTACTCTTTCCGTCTTCACGGTACAGACAAAATCTGTGCTATTACTTTAAAAACCTCTATTCTTTGGGAAAAGCAATCGAGAAAGAAGTATGATCTATGATCTTCTGCTAGCCGAGTCTCCAGCGCCTAATTCGTTGATAGAGACAGACCAACCGAAGCACTTCTGAAGTTCGGAAGAAAATTAGGGAGGGGAAAATTGATAGAAGAATTTCTATTTACATCTCTCTAAGTAAGTAAGAAGAGAATCTATCTGATTAGCTAACGATGAAGAAAATTGGTCTGATTGTAAAGAATCGGGCTAGAAGCACTAATGGCAGTCTTATAGGTTGATGGACTAGTTAAGTAGGACGTTGCCCTTTTCTTGCAATAAAGAAAAGCAAGCCCCTTTTTAAAAGAACTAGAAATAGGTTTACCGAGACAGTGGAATATCCTGACTATATCCTAATCTACACCTATTCTTTGCCCTGCCACCACTTCTGATTCAAAGACCAACCAACTACTATTACCAATTCCCAGAAAGCAAGCAATCTACACTGGAGCGGGAATAACTAGAAAAGTCACCCTCAACTGTTTATCCAACTCGTTCCTACCTTTTGTAACCTCGGTGGCTTGGATTCGTCTCCGTCTAAACTCTCTGCCCTTCGCGTACTCATATGTCCCCCTCCACCTTTACTAATTGGTACGATGACCCGTAAGAGGAAGAAGCAAGATAGTCATATTAGCCAGAGCACCCTAAACTGGCCCGGCAACACAGCCAGCAAGACCAACCAACCAAAGAAAGAGGAATAGAAAACGGGACTCGATTGAACCTATCAATATACATTTCCTTTAAAGTCTGTTCCTTTCTTCTGTCAAAATGAAATGGCAAGAACTCATCTCGGGAAAGAACCCCTTTTTCACTCATTTCGCAGATCCAGAAATTATACACTAGAGGGAGAGGGAGCGCAGGGCTTCCTCTTTGAGTTACAGCCCCAGCGGAACGGTCAACTAAGAGTGAACAATTAGAATTGACTAAAGAAGCTAAAGGGGAAGGGGAATAGTCTGAGATTCACAGTCAATCAAATGAACGTGAACGAGTTGGTCCACTTGCTAATCAGCTTGATCAAGTAGGGCTAGGGCGATTGTTCGAGTAGGTTCTATTGGCTTGACCTCTTTTCGTAGGTAAATCATCACAGGAGAGGAAGTCAAAGAGTGAAATTAGTCCATATACAACCAGCAGTGGTCGAAGTGCTTCCTGAAACAAGCACGAAGAAAGAAAAGAGATAGTGAAACCAGAACCGGAACAAAAACTGGAGAGGAAAATAGCTCTTGAAAACAAGAGGAAAAGGAGTCAAATCAGTCCCCAAACAAAGGAGGAGGAGAAAGAGATCAAGAAAGAATCGGAGAGGGAGAGGAGCGAAGATGCAAGACCATAAAGAATAGGGAGAGGATTGAATTGACTCTCTTTGTTCAAGAAGAATCGGCCAGTTTACCCTTTTCCATCAGTCAAAGGTGTAGGTCAGGTAATAGGGGTTCAAGATTGAAAGAATAAGCTAAATAGGTGTAGGTCAGGGAATATCGGTTCAGGAGAGAAGCCAGCTGGCTACTTTACCGAGTTCAATCTATCTTTAAGATTGAGTCTTTCTCTTTGTCTCATTCTTCTTTCTTACAGGAGAGTCAAAAAGTGTTTGAAGGAAAAGGAGTTCACATAAGGAGTCTTTGTTTACAGTTCAATCAGGTGAATGGAGAGTCTGTCCATTCATTAGCTACTTTACAGGAGAGGAAGAGGAAGAAGACTCAGACAGAGTGTTTGAAGGAAAAGGAGTTTCCCGTTCAAGAATCCATAGGTGAAAGAAAAGAGCAGAGATACTTCATGTGCTTTACCTTGTTCAAGACTGAGTGAAGGAGAGAAGCTAAGCTGCTTTACCGAGCCTAGTTCAATCAGTATAAGGTTACGGAGTAAGTAGTGAGACGAGAAAGATCAGTCTTTTAATAAATAGGTATAGAAGGCAATGGAATAGCTTTCCTCTCAAACAGCTGCTTTACCGACTCCAAGAGGAGAGGTTCCGGTTTCATTATCTCTTATCTGTACTCTTTTCTGTACTCTTCTTTCCTTACTGTAAAGTCTCATTCTGGGTTCTTACAGGCAGGAGAGAAGCTGTTACGAGTTCAATCCGGTCAATCAGGAGAATTCTTGGGAAGGAGCAGAGCAATAAGACCAGAAAGAATAAGTTCAGGATCAAGAGTAGTTCCATCAGTCAAAGCAAAGGTTTAAGGTAGAGTATTGATCTTTGACAGTTCTTCTCTCAGGGGGAGGCAATGAATTAACAGCTTTACCTCCAGAAATAGGGGAAGGGAAAGAAAAGAGAAGAGACCAAGTTCAATCAACCACCCGGTAAATGGAATAGGTGGTTGAAGGTTCAGGAGTGAAGCCGCGAGACCGAGTTCCATCAGTCAAAGGTTCATAAGTAGGGACATTAATAAGGGGTTTCTCTTCTGACTGTTCACTCTCATTAATCTTGAGTCTTTCAAAGCTGCTAAGACAATGGAATTGTGAGACCCGTAGGGCGAATGAGCGAAGCCGTGAGACTGTAAAGGAAAGGAGAGGAGTGAAACCGCTCGATCAAAGGGAGAGGAGTTCAACCGCTCGACCAAAGGGAGAGGAGTAAAACCGCTCGACCAAAGGGAGAGGAGTGAAATCTGGTTCATGAATTTACAGTTCAAGCAAAGAGAAGAGCCCGACGTTGAGTCTTGCCTTGTTCAATCAGATGATGGAGTAAAGAGGATCAAGATCAGTGAAAGAATGTTGAGTAGTCTTTACAGGGTATTGATCTTTCATTCTCTTCGTTTACTGTCTTTGAATCAATAGGAAAAGGAAGAAGACGCCGAGAATAGGTGGGTGATTAAGTGAAGGAGAAAGGCTTTACCTTGTCTTTGAAGGTCAGGTAATATCGTCAAAGGAGTAAGTAGCTTCTCTTTCATTTTATTCGTTTACTGTCTTTGAATAAATAGTATAAACTGGGAATCTTAGCTCTGTCTCCTTTCTGATTGACTTTATACTCTCTTTGTCACTGTTAAAGTCTTATGCGCGTGTTCAAGTATTCTTTTTCACTGTGTAAAGGTATTCTGAAGCATTCAATCAAGTTCACTCCTATACCTGTGTTCTTTTCATTCTCCTTAACTAACTAACTACTCTCTCTTTAGTACTCTCTCTGACTGACCTCCTTGTTGGTAAAGGGTAAGTCAAAGGCTGTATATCGAATGCGGCGGCTTCTTGACTTTACTTCTGCTTTCAAGACTGATGAAGAGTTGTAGAACTTCACGAACTTTAACTTAACTCGTTCTATGTTTCCCTTCTTTAGCACTCTTTCTTTCACAAGTAAGGACTTTCATATTCACTCACATTATCCTTCAAGCCTTCTTTCATCTATTCTATTGGTAGTAAAGCTGCAGCTAATTCATTTGCTTGCTCTCCCTGTAAAGACTGAAACTCAAGAAGATATTAGGAAGTCAATACTCTTCCTCTATTAGCTTTACCTCGCCAACAAGGCTTTAGCTATTCGAGAACAGGGTCTCGTTGGTTCTTTCACTTTAGCAGGAAGTCAAGGTAAGCTGATTCTGCTATCCTTTCACAAGTCATGACGAAACTCCTATTTCTGCTCTTAACGACTTCTTTACCCTGTATGGAACCTCCTCTCGAACAAGTGTCTTCGCTCCTCTACTTGTTGCTTAGTTAGTTACTTCACTCTGTCTGTATAACCTATACTTTGTCTGATTCTTATTCCTTTACTACAGTATAGAAAGATTAATCATAATTGAAAAGGTGAGTAACGACTACTTATTCTTTATCCTTCCCTACTGAACCAGATGTAACTCTCTCACACCTTCCTTAATAATTACCTGGTGCGCTACTTCTCATTCAATCTGCGAAAGCTTTATTAGATTGCTTGCTGTAATAACCCTATACTCTGTCTATTCTCTGTGGTATTACCTGAGTGAGTGAGTGTATATTGACCAAGAAGTAAAGACACAAGAAGAAGGATGAATTCAATTACGACTCTAAGAAAGATGAACTGATTGAACAAGTAAAGACTAAATAAAGAGAGTTTACAGTTAATAAAGAAGAAAGCAGGTTAGAAGTGGGTATCCTTTCTCTTCCATTCTCCTTACCTTGTCGCATATTCAATCTTTTTCCGCTATGCTTTATTTACAGTAGAGACTCAAAGTCAAGAAGGTAGACTATCGATGAACTGATTTCACTCTTTATCCGTAAACCCTATTCCTTTCCCTGATTGAAAAAGACACAAGATGCATTATCCCTTCTTACAGTTGTTATAAGTATATATAATAGGGAGAGTAAAGAAAGACTGAACCTATCCGTTGCAGTGTTAGTTTAGAAGGGATATTAAATTCATTAGTTAGATTAGCAGCTTAGCTTTGAAAGACTGAAGCAACTACTTATTCATTCAATCTGAAAGCAAGACAAGAAAAAAGAAGGAGGCAGACAGACTAAAGAACCATTAATTCATTCCCCTTTACTCGGTAGGTAAATAGAAGAATAGTTTACGGAGTAGGTAATACGGATACTGAAAGTCAAAACTAAAGAAAGCCAGCCATAGAGTTGACTGTGTTTGAATAACTAGTCAAAGTAACTGCATGCATTAAGAGTAACCGTTAGTGTTGAAAGACTTTCCCTCACCTACTGATTGAATGAGCGTGAACTCACTCTTTACCCTGCCCTTGATGATTGACTTTATACTCTTTTCACTGTGAAAGTATTCTGCTGCTATGTTTCCTCTTCTTTTCTTTCTTCTCTCTCTGTCTGCTTCTTTGTGCCTTAGCTTTGGGTCTCCTGAACTACTCTTCCTTTACCTTCCCTTCTTTCCTCTGCTCCCTTCTTTGCAAGGGTTTAACTATTCTTTCACTCACAGTAAGATCAATCATTCTCGTTCACTCCATAACGTAACCTATTTCTTCATTCGACTTAACTAACTAACTAACTAACTACTCTTTGCTAGACTAAACTACTTTTTCTCTGAACTACTCTCTGACGACTGAACAACTCTTTCTCTGAACTACTCTCTGACGACTGAACAACTCTCTTTATGGGTCTCTTTCTTTTCTCTTTTCAATTATACTACTTGTCGGTAAAAGCTAACTAAAGAAATGTATATAGAATGTGTGGGGCTGGCTTCTTTCTTCTGACTGAAGAGTTTACGAACTTCACTCACCTTCACTCAACTCACTGTAAAGACTGAAACATTCATCATCCTTTCCTTCTTTCATCTATTCTCTATTGGTAAAGCAGCGTCTTCATTTGTTTGCTTGTTCTCCCTGTAAAGACTAAACGAAAGAGGATATTAGGATTTAAGGACGGAAGTCAATACTCCAACCTCTATTAGCTTAACCTCTCCAACAAGGCTTTATCTATTCACGACCAAGAGAAAACAGTTTGAAGCTTGTACCATATTTCTGTTCTTCTTCAATCCTGAGTGTCTATAGCAGGGTCTTGTGGTTTCTTTCTCCTTAGCTGGAAGTCAAGGTAAGCTCATTCACCTAATCTATTTCTTTCTCCGTAACTACTTCTTCACTTGCAGCGCACCGTACGTAACCTCTGGACCAAGTGTCTTCGCTCCTCTTCTTCTCATTCTCCTTAGCTACTGAACTCCGCCTATACCTATCTTTTGGCTTATTCTTATTCCTTTCTTTACAGTAGAGACTCAAAGTCAAGATTAATCATACTTGCCGGGAGAGCTACCTACTTACTCTCGAACCTGATTGGAAAAGGTAAGTAAGGACTACTTATTCTTGATCCGCTCCTACCCCTCTCTCTACTTTCCCTTTACTGTTGGTAAGATATTCATTGCTTGCCGTAATAACCCTATACTCTGTCTATTCTCTGTATTACCTTCTAGTATATTGAACAAGAAGTAAATCCTCAAGAAAGATGAATTCTCAATTCCGACTCTTAACCTTAAACCTGAAGAACAAGTAAAGACTAAAGCCTGAGAGTTTACAGTCTTTGAATAAAAGGAGGGTTACAAGTTGCTATCCTTTCTTCCATTCTCTTGAACTTGCTATTCAATTCGTTATCCCCTATGCTTTCTCTTAACAGTAGAGACTAAAAGTCAAGAAGGTATGAACAGATTTCGCTCTTTATCCGTAAACCCGGCTTATTCCCTTCCCTGATTGAAGAAGTAAAGACACAAGATGCATTATCCCTTCTTACAGTTCTAGTATAGGGAGAGGAAAGACTGAACCAACAACTTATTCATTCAATCGGTAAAGCAAGACAAGAAGTAAAGACACAAGAAAGATTAATTCCATTCCCCTTGACTCGCTAGGTAATAGTAACTAGAACTCCTTGTGTTCGCTAGGTAATTATTAGTATATAACGAATAGGTGTAGGCGGGAAGTAAGTAAATAGGTAAACTACTGATTAGGTTACGGCGTGAAGTAAGTAGGTAGTAAACTACGGATACTGAAAGTCAAGACTAAAGAAAGAGAGTTTGCTTTGAAAGAAGAAAGCGTCGTCACCTTTTCGCTACTGAGCCCTGTATTACTTGTTTAACTCGGGGTAAGTAAATGAATGAAGCTGAGCCGCACCTTTACTGTCTTTCTTTGTGATTGAAGGTATAGGCAAGATGATTAAAGATAGTTGTAAGTGTTTGAAAGACTGACTGAACCGACACCCTTCGCTACTGAGCCTCAACCAATATTATTACTAAACAATGGAAGATATATCAACTATTCTTTCTCTTCCCGGACCTTATACTCTTTTTCTATTACTTGATTGAAAGACAGACTAACTAACGATTAATGAGACTGAGCTCATTCTCTCCTTCTTACTTAAACTGTAAACTGATGAACAACTACTTCCTTCTCTTTCTGTTAATCAAGGAAAGACTGTGAGAACTAAAGATTAGTTGCGCTTTACAGTAGAGTAAGTAAATGAACTATGTACCCGTAAGCGAGCCTATACTGTCTTTGTTTGATTGAGAAGGGGTAGAGTAAAGATTCCTTCTTTCTTTTACCCTGTTCCTATTATTCTTTAATTAAAGTCAAGTGGCTGAATTAACTCCTTCACGGATAGATAGATGGATATAGATATATTATTACCTGACCTTGCCGAGGCTTTCTTTGACTATTCCTTCCTCAACCTGATGAAACCTTTATACTGATTCGTATGACCTTTTCCCTTCTGTTACTGTGAGTTATTAATTCAAAGTAAACAAGGTAAGGTAATCAAGGATATTCAATGAATTGACTCTATCTCCCTGATGGCACTGTAGTAAACTCGGCTGAACTCCTTTTCTTTCTTTACCTCTTTCTTATAGTAATACGGACTAGGTGTTTGTTTAACTCGGCTTCTTTAACTAACTAATTGACTCTTTTCCTGCTGTAAAGACTGACTAAAGATTAATTCTCGTTCACGAGCTGTAGTAAGCTTTACTCTCGAGTTGCTTTGTGTACCTATTTATTCTGAAAGAGTAAACACTCAATAACTGAATAACCTCTCGCTGCCCTTCGGCTCTAACTAACATAACAACTCTAAACTGCTTGCTTGTTGGCTTCTTCTTTACGATTCCTTCTTATGCCCTTTTATTGACTCTATTAGTGTCCCGTCAGTAGTTGTTCTTTCATTCACTCTTTTACTCGATTGTAAAGACTAAAGGAAAATATGAGTATCCGTTCCTTCACTACTAAACCTGATGTAACTCGGTAATTCTCGGAAGTCAAGAAACAAACAAGAGAGAGAAAGAAACAAACAAACCCTTACCTTATTCTTTCTTCCCCTTAACTGAATGACTTCACGCTTCAAAGACTCTGTAATTTGTAGATAGTATTCAATCATTACTTCCTTAACCTTCTTTCATTCACTCAACCACTCTGTAAATAGATAGTATTCCCTTTCACCTTTAAAGAAAGATAGATCCTTTGCCAGTAGTAAGTAAAGCCTATAAGAAAGAGACACCTTTTGATTGACTGATTTCATTCTTGTACTCTCTCTGGTAAAGCAGCTAATTAATTGACTTTATTTAATGATTACTTCACGACTGAAGGGAAAGAGTTGGTTGACCCACTTCTTTACTCTGTTCTTTGCTTTGTTGTTTTGTTTGATATTCTCTTTGCTTTCAATCCTTCACTTATCTTATGACTGAGAGTGAACTATAACTTCTCTTTCTCTTCTAACTAACTCCTTAACTTACAGATTTAGCTTTTTCGATCAACCTGTATGTGTGGTTCTGTAAACTCAGACTGAGGATTCTCCTACTGTAGTATGATTCTTGCTTGACTTAACTCTTTTACTCGACAGTAAATAAAGGGATAGAAAAGAATGTTGCGGCTGAACCTTATACTCTCTATCTCTTTCACCTCTTTTCCTTTGTATGTAAATAGGTTATGAATCTTCTGTCCTTTACTTTACGGGCTCCCAGCTGGACTCCTTCTTTGTCGTGAAGAAGAAAGATTAATGGATTGAACTCGGTAAACAGGTGGATTCCCTTATCTATTATTTATTCACAGTAAGTAAACTAAGAAAGACTGAACTTTAACAAATCTTTCACCCACCCTCTCTCTTATTTATTCATATTCTACTGATCGGAAGGAGGTAAAGTCAAGCTCTTTGAAGAAGAACTAACCTTTCTTTAGAGTAGAGGAAAGACTAAGAAGTATGAATAATAGTTTACGGTCTTTGTTCTATCTAGAATGAAGGAGTTAACGGCTTTAGCTTTGAAAGAGTAAGGCATAAGAAAGAGAATGCGTGGGAATAGCGGTAAAGAAAGAGGAAGAGGAATCTGCCATTCCTGTTGAGTAAAGAAAAGAGAAAGACTGAACCTTAACCCTACACCCATTTATTCCACCTCCTCGTAAACAAGTCAAGACGAAACTCCTATTTCTGCTTTCTCCTTTTAACTACTTCTTCTGAACCTGCCCCGTACGGAACAACCTGACGAATGAGTGTCTTTACTTCTCTGCATTCTCCTTAGTTAGTTACTGAACTTTGTATAACCTATCCTTTATCTTCTTCTTATTCCTTTACAGGGGAGAAAGATTAATCCGAAAAAGGTAAGTAAGGACTACTTATTCTTGATCCTTACTTAACTACTGAACAACCGTATGTAACTCCCTCACCTTGAATTACCTGAGCTACTTCTCATTCAATCTGTGACTGAAAGCTTTATTCTATTGCTTGCCATAATAACCCTATGTCTATTCTCTGTTGGTTGGTATTACCTGATGAGGGTATATTGACCAAGAAGTAAAGACTATCGAGAGTTTACTGTCTTTGAAAGAGGAAAGCGGGTTAGAAGCAGCTATCCTTTCTTCCATTCTCCTTAACTACTTGCATATGAAATCCTTTTCCGATATGCTTTCTTTACAGTAGAGACTAAAAGTCAAGAAGGTAGATTAAAGAAAGATGAACTGATTTCACTCTTTATCCGTAAACCCTATTCCTTTCCCTGATTGAACAAGTAGTAAAGACACTAGACAAGATGCATTATCCCTTCAGTTCTAGCTAGTATAATAGGGAGAGGAAAGAACCAACTACTTATTCATTCCTAAAGCAAGAGAAGAAGAAAGAGGGCAAGGGCAGGTGGACGAACCATGAATTCTATTCTCCTTTGCTCGCTAGGTAATTAGTATAGAAAGAATAGGTTACACGGCGAGAACTAGGTAAACTAAACTACTGATTAGGTGTAGGCGGGAAGTAGGTAAACTACTGATACTTCAAGTCAAGACTAAAGAGAGTTTACTGTCTTTGTAAAGAAGAAAGCGTCACCTTTTCGCTACTGAGCCCTCTATTTATTACTTGTTGATGTTACTCTGGGTAAGTAAATGAATGAATGAATGAAGCTGAACCGAACCTTTCCTTTACTGTCTTTGTTTGATTTCAGGTAGAGGAAAGACTAAGGATGAATTCTTCTGTTCGTATTCTTTAAGGTTTGAAGAGGGAGACTAAAGATTCCTTCTCTTGTTTGTTCCTATTCTTTAAAGTGGCTTAGCTAGCTCCGTAACTGTACCTTACCTTCCCCTTATTTATCTTTCTTTCACTTCTCTTTCTCGTCTCACTACTAACTCCTATTCATTCGACTGAACTACTGAACCTGACCTGGAACCACTATCAGTGTGTGTCTTCGCTCCTTTGCTTTCTCCTTAGTTAGTTCACTCCTATATCTATCTTTTGCTTATTCTGATTCCTTTACAGTAGAGACACTAAAGGGAAAGTCTGATTCATCTTTCTTTCCAGTCGAGCTACTTACTCTCTCTCGAACCTGATTGAAAAGGTAAGTAAAGAAAGACTACCTACTTATTCTTGATATGCTCCTGCACGCCCCTCTCCTTTACAGTCTCGCTTCTTCGCCCTCTCACCTCGTAACCTCGGTTTCCCAATTTCATTGCCTTAACCTCGTAAACTCGGTTTCATGTCTTCGACCCTCTCCTCCCTTTTCTTTTCTCGTCTCGCTTCTTCGCCCCTCTCCTTTACAGTCGAGCTTCTTCGCCCCTCTACAGCAAGGGTTGAACTCCCTCACTTGAATTACCTTCGCTACTACTTAATAATTCAATCCGAAAAAAGCTTTATTCCATTGCTTGCCGTAATAACTTTAATACTCTGCTTGCCGTAATAACTTTAATACTTGCCGTAATAACCTTAACTTGCCGTAATAACCTTAAATACTCTGTCTATTCTATTTGATTATTACCTTCTAGTATATTGAACAACAAAGAAAGACTGAAGAAAGATTAATTCAATTCCGACTCTTAACCTTAAGAAGATTGAACAAGTAAAGACTATCGAAAGCCAGCCAGAGAGTTTACTGTCTTTGAAAGACTGACTGAACCGTTAACCCTTCGCTATTGAGCCTGAACCAATATTATTACTTGATTGAACAATTGAAGAATAGAAAACATTCTTTCTCTTCTCTTTCTCCTCTCACTAACTACTTAACTGACTCATTTAGCTTTTCCGATCGACCTGTATGTATGGTTCCGTAAACTAAGACTGAAGATAAGATTCCTTTCCTACTGTAGGATGATTCTTGCATTCACTCTTTTACTCGACACAAAAGGATGGAAGAGAATGCTGCGGCTGAACCTTAGACTCTCTATTCTTTGCACTTAGTAATAACATACTTACTTATATGTCTCACAGCTTCTCTCCTTTTCGTTTAGACTAAAGATTAATGGATTGAACGAGGTAAACAGGACGATTCCCCTATTTACACAGTAAGTAAACTAAGAAGAAAGACTCAACCTTAACTAACCTTTAGCCCTTATATTTATTTTGATTATTCTATTCCTTGACCAGATTGAAGTAGGTAAAGCTAGAAGAAGCCGAACCTGAACCCGATTGAACCTATCAAGGGGGATATTAATTAGCAGTAGAGGAAAGACTAAGAAGTATGAATAATAGTTTACGATGTTCGTTCTAGAATCAAGGAGTTAGCAGCTTTAGCTTTGAAAGACTCAAGAGAAAGAAGAAGAATATCCGCCTTTACTGGAGAGTCAAGAAAAGAGAAGCGACTGAACCTCAACCCGAAACCTATTTATTCTACCTCCTTGTAAACAAGTCAAGACTAAAGATAAAGCTAGCTACTGAAGCTTGTTATTCAAAGTAAAGGAAGAGAAAGCAAGAGAAGATTAATGAGACTGAACGCAAGATAGATGATTTCTCCTTACCTTAATTCCTTACCTATTTATTAAAGAAGGAGGTAAAGCTCTGTCAGTTTGTTTGCTTCCTTTACTTACTGGGGGTCGAACTATTTCTTTTCTTTCTCTGCCGGAACTAGAAGAACCTCGGCTTCTTTCTCTGATCTTGAACGAACTCCTACACCTCCTTATTCTTTCAAACACAAGGTAAAGCAAGCACTAAGAAAAAGCCGAAACAAGCATTCTCCTTCACACTCCGCCGTAACCTGAACCAATACCAATACTTCTTTACGGTATCTTGTTCTTTCCCTGGATTGTCTTTAATTGATCTTTCTTTCCCCTTACTTAATTCTTGTTATTCTTTCTTAGTTAGTTAGTTAGTTAGATGGAAGTGATTGTGTTGTGAGTTATTCTTGAACAAGGTAAGGAATGTAAAGCATAGATAGATAGATAGATATTCTTTCTACCCCGTAACTTGATTTAACTCTTTGACTCGTGTTCTCTTTTCTTTTTCCTATTGATAGGAAGGATTCTTTCACCAAAGACTCGGGCAACTCCTTAACTCACTAACTTGTCTGTCCCGTATTGAACTCTTTTACTAAGTAAATTGGCTGTCTGGCTGTATGATAAAGAATAAGGTGAAGATTCATTCCTTGCCCGACTATCTTTCTTTGTTTCCAGTCTTTGAATAAAGGGGGATACAGACTAAAGTAAGGATGAGACGGATTGAGAACAAGGTAAAGTGACGAACCTGCCCCTGATTCATATTCAATTCTTTTTCTTTATATTAATTCTCAAATGAAAGACCAATTCTCTTTTTTCTTGGTAAACTCTTGACTGATATTAACCTATTCATTCTGTTGCTAATAAACAAAGGAAGAAAAAACCGAACTCATGACCCTCTATTCCATTACCTGCTGTTATTGTTAAGGTAAGTTATTCAAACATAGTAACCAAGGCCGAAAGAGAGTTGTATAACGGAACTCAATCACTTGTTGTCCCCTACTATTCTTTCTTTCAAACACAAGGTAATTAATAAGTCAATCCTCAAGATTCTTTCTCATTCTCCTGTAAAGACCAACACTAAATCAATCTTATCTTCTCCCTATTTTTAGAGATCAAATCCTTTCTTTCTCTTCTCTTTCTCCTGAACTACTAAACCTTTCTTTGCCGTCGAGTTAATTAATCAGGGGGATGAATTGGACTTCTTTCACTCGGTAAATAGAATATAGAATAGGTGTTTGATTGATTGAACTCTTTCTCTTTGCTTTACTTCACCAGATAGATGGAACTGTTAAAGTAGTGGCTTCCTTCGCTCCGGAACAGGAACAAAGAAAGAAGGGAGGAAGTGTTGAAAGGAAAGACTAACGATGAATTATAACTACTTATTCCGTTATTGTTCGTGATTCTTGAACAGTACACTCGGTCTCTTCTCTTTCTCTTTATTCTGTTCCTATTCAATCCTTCTGGAACTGTAACCTCCTTCCCCTGTCCGAGCATATTCAATCCTATCCCTTCTTGAATGATGAATGAGAGTGAACTGGAAGGATAGAGGAAACTAGAAGGAAAGACTCAACCTCAAACCAGGACACTAAAAACAGGAGGTAAAGCAGCTGGATGAGAACCTTCTTGAACAGCTCTTGATCTTGAACCTCTCCCTATTCCCGGACCGAATTGAAGGAGTTAGCAGCAAAATAGCTTTACAGTCGGGAGAGTAAAGAAAAGAGATAGAACCTTTACAGGAGGGGAGAGTAAGTAAATGAAAGAAGGAAGGAAGGAGTTAGCAGCTTTGAAAGCCGAAACCAACTAACTAGAAGGAAGGGAGAGTGAACTGTCAGACTCATTAAACTGATCCTACTTCTTTGAACTGTAAAGAAATTCCATTGTCGGAACCAAAGACTCGATTCCCGAACTAACTATTCTTCAAACACTCGGTAAAGCTAGAAGAAGACCTAGACTCCACGGTATTACCTTCACTGGAAGGAAAGATCAGCTCCGGAACTCAATCACTTGTCCCGTCCCCTCTTGAATAGCTTGCTTCGCTCCTTATACGATATTGGATTGAACAGTAAACAAAGACTCAAGGAAAGAGGAAAGCTTAATGAGAGTGAACAGGACGGAAAGAAGAAATTCAAGAGTTAGCTGCTTGACAGGAGAGGAAAGAGGAAATCAAGCTTAATGAGAGTGAACTGGAAGGAAAGACTCAAGATTCCTTTCCTTCTCCGATTCCTGATTAAACTCTTGAACGAGGTAAAGCTAGAAGAAGACCCTGCCCCTCTCCCTTCGGTCTCGCTCTTTCACCCCTCGGCTTCGCGCCTAAACTATACTATTCTTGAACATGGTAAGTCAAGCTTATGAATGAGAGCTCACTCCGAACCCTATGGATTCTTGATCCTGAGCCGGAACAAGGGAGAGTTCACTGTCTCATTATCCTGATCCTGTAAAGACCTTCTTTTCTTATTCATTCAATCCCCTCCCTATTTTGAGGCCACTTTTCCCGGTATTTGAGTTCATTTGCCCTGATTGAAGGAGGGTAAAGCAAGACAAGATAAGAGTTGTAAGTGTTTGAAAGAGTAAATGAATTAGCTACTGAACCCGGAATCAGGCAGGAAGGAAAGACAGAGAAGCGAATGAACCTCTACAACTATTGGTCGAGCGGCTGAGCTCAATCACCTATTTCTTTATTCTTGAACTTCTGGCTTCGCTCCTTATACTCTATTCCTTTACAGTCGGGAAAAGCAAAGAGACTGACTGAAGCAAGACAAGATTCATGATCCTTTGACAGAGGAGAGTAGTAAATTCATGGGTAGGTGTTTGTTTGAAGAACCTTGACAGGAGAGTAGTCAATTCATGGGTAGGTGTTTGTTTGAAGAACCTGAACCGGAACCGTAACCGATATTTTCACTCTTTCAAAAGCTGGTTGGTTACCTCCTCCCTCTCTGTCTGCCCCTGTCCAACTCGATCTCGTGGCTTCGCTTTGCTCAATCACTTGTCCCTTCTTTCACTCGGTCTGTTTGCCCCGTAACTCAATCACTTGAATAACATTAAACGAAGACTCAAGGAAAGAGGAAGTCAAAGCCAAAGACTCTTGATCCTGTAAAGACCAGAAATCAAGAAATTCTATCCACATATAACTGTCAAACCTTGTCAGAAGTTTTTCCCTCGGTAAAGGTTTTTCAATCCAATATTTTCTATCGAGCATAGGGGTCAAAGTTCATAAGAGATTTTTCCCTCGGTAAAGGTTTTGAAATCAATTTCATTCTATCTTTCCCGTATTTTTGGGGATAAAATGTTATCTTCTGTCTATTTTTTGGGGTCAAATGGATGCTTTACCCTATTTTGCGGGTTATTTCAGTCAAATACAAGGGAAATAGGCTGGATGAGAATCAGGTCATGAACCTTCACCTTCCGAGGAATTCTCCTTAACTACTTCCCCCACCGAAGAGGAACTGTAAACTCCTGGCTGGCTGGACTATTACTTCTTTCACTCTTTCACTGCTCATGAGCCTGACCCTTTTCCTCGGCTTGGCCCCTTGTTCTGTTCTTTTCTTGTTTGTTATTATCAGTTAGTTATTGTTCGAAATAAACTCCTTAACTTATTGGTCTCGCAATTCCATGTAAACTCGGTCTCATGCCTGAACCTCTGGCTTCGCCCCTTCCCCTTTGACTCTCTCTATGTATTCTTTCATTGAACTTGGTAAAAGCAAAAGATCAAGGTACGTACGACTCAATCAAGATGAATGAGACTCAACCTATCCATCCTTTCTTTACCTTTATGTTACCTTATTGATTCACCTGACCCGAAACCGGAAGTCGCGACTGAACCTCTATTCCTGGATTGAACAGTTAAAGGGATTCCTGAGTGTGAACTGTCAAACGAAACCTTCTCCTACACCTTTTCCTTCTTTAACTCAGTAAATAAGCTGGATGGATGAGAAGCTAGCTCCTTTTCCGATATGCCCTGACCAGAACCCAAACCCATTTATGAAGACGACTGATCTACTGATTGAACGAGTTTACAGTTCTTGAATCAATGAAGGGAGGGGAGAAGAAGGAAGACTCGGACAAGATGAATGAGACTGATCCTACTGATCCTACTGATTGAACTCAGTAAAAAGAAGTAGCTCTTTGTGAACTCAGTAATTAGGCTGTATAGGAAAGGAAGTCTTCACTCCTCTCCCTTTGGTCGAGCTGTTTCACTCCTCTCCCTCTTGGTCGAGCAGCCGAAGCTCCTTCGCCCTACGGGTCTCACAGCTTTCACTCCTCTTTCTATCGGTCTCACTGCCGAAGCTCGTTCGCCTCGTAAACTCGGTCTCACAGCTTTCGCTCCTCTCCCTATCGGTCTCACTACCGAAGCTCGTTCGCCTCGTAAACTCGATCTCACAGTCGGAGCTCCTTATTCCTTCTCAATCACTACTGAAGGAACCCTCTTTCACTCTACTCCTCTCCTTCTTTGTTGAAAACTGCTCTTTCACTCTTTCAGAAGGTAAAGCATATGAATGAACTAGCTCTTTTCTTTCACCTATTGATTATTCTTAAATCTCAATGAAAGAAAAGCTGATGAACCTGAACCTGCTATCTATTAGCATTAATTCCTTCCCTTCTCCTTTATTTCTTAATTAACCTTCCCTGATTGTCCCTATAGATTCTTGAACGGATTCCCTATCGGTCTCATTGCTGCGCTTCGCTCCTCTTTCCTTAAAAGCATTACTTACTGGCGAGTCAATGAATGCCGGGATACAAGAGAAAGACACTTTCACTCTTTATCCTGATCCTACTGATTTCACGGTAAAGCTGCTTCGGTCAATCACCCACCTGTCCTTTACATAAATTCATTCAATCCCTTCCCTTCTTATTCTTTCACTCACCTATTCATTGTCGAAAGACTCACAACCACGTAACAAAGCTGCTTCGCTCCTCTCCCTCGCGGTCGAGTTGCTTGGCGCCTCTACTCTTCTCGTCGAGTTGCTTTGCTCAATCACTCCTTCCCTTACCCTACACCGATATGACCCGAGCTACTTCCTTCACTCAAGCTCCGGAAGTCAAGCCGAAACTATCAGGGAGAGGAAACCGAAACCCTGAGCTCCTTATACTCTAGTCCTTTACAATCGAGGAAATCAAAGAGATAGTAAAAGCAGAAAGAGAAAGCCGAAACCTAGTTATCAACTCTGAGTTTACATTTCTATTCTAAATCATAAGGAGAAAGACTCAAGCAAGACAAGATTGATTCATGATCCTGAACCTTTAATGAGAAAGAACTAGAAGGAAAGACTCAACCTCAAACCTGAACCTCTATGACCTTCCCTTATTTCTGGAGGTAAACTCGGATCGGTCTCACAGCTTCGCACCTTTCTGATTCATGATCCCATTCCTTCTTTCAAACACTGTAACCTCGGTCTCACTCCTTCCCCTGAACTCAATCACTTGAGCAATTCCATTGCCTCTTGATTCTTTCCGTCCCTTGTTAAAGCATATGAAGTTGAAGTAGCTCTTTTCTTGAACGAACTGTAAACATTGAACTCAAGCAAGAATTCGACTTAACTACTTCCCCGTCACCTCTCCAACTCGGTCTCGCAATTCAATTGCCTTCACCGGAACAAGAGTCAATGCTTGACAGGAGAGCTGCTGAGCTCCGGAACGAACTGAACTCCCGAACTATTCTTTCACGGTAAACTACTGAACCTATTGATTGATTCTTGATCCTGAACTGGCAGTCAAAACGAAACCTCAACCCTATCCCTTTACAGAATGAGAATGAAAGAAGAATAAGAAATCAAACAAAGACTGTAAACAAAGACTATCGATGAATGAGACTTTCTAGGAGAGGAAATTAATGACAAAACTGAAACTGTAAACACTCAACTCCTTATGAATGAGAGTTAGTTCACTGGCAGTCTAGACGAAAGAGAAAACCTTCCCTCTGCATTCTCCTTCCCCGTCACCTATTATCCTACTCGGTTAGTAGCTCTTTGATTAAACGAACGGTAGGTAAACACAGACTCAACTCCTTATGAATTCTCTGGCTCATTCACCTATCGGTTTCATTGCAGAGCTCAATCACCTATCGGTTTCATTGCAGAGCTCCTGAACCGGAACTGATATTACCTTTAGTGATTGTGAGTTATGAGAATCTGGTCAAGCTATTCGAGAACTCCGCCTTCTTTCCTTCGATCTGTTTGCCCCGGAACGAAATAACTTGAAGAACTGTAAACACCTTCCCCTTCACTATACTATTCTTGAACAAGGTAAACTCAATCACTCGCATATGAAATGCTTCTTGCTTGAACTCCTCTCCCTCTAGGTTGAGCGGTTTCACTCCTTAGCAGCTTTGAAAGCCGAAACAATCAGGGAGACAAGATGAATTAGACTGATCCTACTGACCCTGAACCTCTACAACTTGGTTGGTCTCACAATTCCATGGCCTCTCCTTTGTCTCGCGTCTTCTCCCCTGACCCGGAACCCATAACTCAATCACTTTCTGAACTGTAAACAAGGAACTATTCTTGTGTGTCTCATTGCTGCTCTCCTCTTCTCGTCTTTGTTGCTTCGCTCATTCGCCTCGTAACCTCGGGCTCATTGCTCCGCTCCTCTCCTCTTTATTCTAGCAGGAGGTAAAGCCACTGGATGAGAAGCTGAACCTCTATTCCACGAGCTACTGAACTGGATTATACTCTTGAACCTTATAGGCTGGATGATCCGCTAGCTCCTGAACCTGTCGGTTTCACTGCATCGCTCCTCTCCCTCTTGGTCGAGCTGTTGAACTCCTTTCCCTTAAGGTTAAGCTACTTCGCTCCTTCACTCACTACTGAACGAACCAACCTGATTAAACTAAACTCTTGAACGAGGGAAACCCTCTCCTTTACAGTCTCGCTGCTTTCTTGCTTTCACTCTTTTCCTCTCCCTTCACGGTAAACACTCTACTCAGGATGAATGAGATGAGAGTTCCCCTTCACCTTTCTGGAGCTACTTCATGAAACCCTGACCGGAACTGGAACAAAGAAAGAAGGATGGAACCTGACCCGGAAGGAACCTTATGAATGACGGAACCTGATTGAACTCGTGTAAAGACCTTCGATGATTTATAAGATACTTTCCCGGGAAAAAGGGGATCAAATCCTATCCTCTGTCTATTTTGAGGGCTATACCATTTTCCCTGATTGAACTCGGTAACATAGTAAGTAGTTAGTCTTTCTCCGGAACTGTCAGTCAAGAAGAAGGTCAAGCTCCGTACCCTATTTCTTCTTTCTCCGGAACTGTAACAGGAAGATAAGCTTCTTCGCCCTATTGGTCTCACAGCTTCGCTCCTTCCCCTACACCTCTTCAACAAATGAAATGATGGTCGCTTCCTTCGCTCATTCACCTATCGGTCGAGCTACTTACTCCTATTCTATTAATAATCAAGAACTCATTCTCCTATTCCTATTTATTTATTCAACCACGAGGTAAACTAATGAATTTCTTTCCTCTCCTGTAAGAAAGAAAGATGTATGAGACTGATTGAAGGAGGGACGTAAACAAGGAATCTTAGCTCTTCTCTTTCTCCTTCACTAGAACCGCCTCTATTCTCTGACCGGGCGATATTCCCTTCCCTTCTTGAACAGCTTGAATAGTAAACCCCTGCCCCCTATGCCCTGAGCTACTTCTGGCCTCTCTATGACCTTTACAGTCTTTGAAAGAGTAAATGAATGAAAGAAGGAAATGGAATTGTGAAACCGAGTTTACGAGGTGAAGGAAATGGAATTGTGAAACCGAGTTTACGAGGTGATGGAAATGGAATTGTGAAACTGAGTTTACAAGGTGAAGGAAATGGAATTGTGAAACCGAGTTGTAGAGGTTCATGAAATGCAATTATTCAACCGAGAGGTGAATGAAATGGAACATGAATGAGACTGAACTCTTTAACAAGGCCAATTCACTTATTGTGAGTTATGAGAAGAAAGAAGGTAAAGCTCCGGAACAGTAGAGTCAAGAGGGTAGGCCGATTCTGATTGAACTCGTGTAAAGACCTTTTCTTATTAATTGAATAAAACCCCGGTAAAAAGGGCAATTTTTTCCCATTTTCCCTGATTGAACAGCTTGGTAAACAAGGTCGCTTCGCTCATTCACCTATCGGTCGAGCTAGCTACTTACTCCAGAAATTCAGTCAAGACATGAGAGTGAACGCCGTTCTTGTCCCTATTTCTTCCTTATTGATGGCGGTAAGCTAAACTCGGTCTTGTGGCTTCGCACCTTTCCGATTCATGATCCCTGATTGTCCCTATTTCTTATGGGACGGTAAACAAGAATCGGTCTCACAGCTTTGCCCCTGCCCCCGTATTCTCTTGCCTTATTTCATTGAAGGAGGTCAAAGTAGCTCTTTCCTGAACTCGCCTTCACGGCACGGTAAAGGGATTCCTGAGAGTGAACTGTCAGACGAAACCTCAACCCTAAGCTAGCAAATTCCCCAGCCCCTTTCTTTCTTGCTTGAACTGCTCTTTCTCCTTCCCCTATTAATTCAAACACTCAGTAAATAGGTTCAGTAGCTAATGAGTGGACTCTCTTGTTTGTCCCCGGCCGGTTGATTCCTTGTCTCACTGCTTGCTTGTCTCCTCTTGATTCTTTTCCAAGGTAAACAAGAGGATGATTATTGAACTCAGTCTCCTGTAAGAGAAAGATTCATTCTGCTTGGACTCTCCCTGTCGGTAAAGCAATTCCATTTCATTCACCTTCTTTCACTCCTCTCCCTATAGGTCGAGCGTTTGAACTCGTTCGCCTCTACAACTCGGGCTCACCGCTTCTTCGCTCCTTAGCAGCTTTTCCAGACTCAACTCAAGCTGAAACAAGAGTCCATTCATTAGTAGCTTAACAGTAACAGCTACGGAACAGGAACTCAAGCAAGATGAATGAGACAGATTGAACTAGGTCTCATGGCTTCTTCCCTCTCCTCTTCTCGTCGAGCTCCTTTCTTGCTTTCACTCTTTGACTCGACTGTAAACAAATTCAATTCAAGGATATTTTCGCTTCGCTCCCGATTCTTGTGAGTTATTCAAACACTCTTGAAAAGAGAAATAGAGGTACTGGATGAGAAGAGGGTCTTTCTCCTTTTCCTTCTTTCACGGTAAAGAAAGCCTAAACGATGAATTAGACTGATCCTATTTCGTTCACTCTTTTACTCTCTCTTGTCAAATACTCAAGCAAGACAAGATGAAGAAAGAGAAGCTCATGAACAGGAAGGAAATCCTTCACTCCTATCCCTTACTGTGTTTGAATAAAGGGAGACTCAACTCCTTATGAAGACGACTGATCCTACTTGACTTCTTTCACTCTGTAAACTCAATAACAACTCTCCCTATCCTTTATTCCTCGGCTTCGCTCATTATACTCTACAACTCGGTCTCACCCATTGCCTTCGGCTCTAAACTGGTTGGTTCTTGATCCGTCACCTATTTATTCACTGTAAACTAAGAAAGAATAAGAAAATGAAAGAGAAGCTCATTCACCTTAGACGATATTACCTGACCCGGAACAAAGAAGGGAGACAAGACAAAGACTCCTTCCCCTACTTCTTGAACTCGTTCTCGCTATTCCATTGCCTCTCCCTCGCTGTCTCACTACTTAACTCCTTCCTATTAATGAGAAATCAATCAATCACCCGTCGGTAAAGCTGCTGAGCTCATGAACCGGAACAAAACCATGAGAGTGAATTCAATCCTTCACCTATTGATGAATGAGAGAGAGTTAACTGTCAGACTCAACTCCTTTCCCTGTCGGTAAAACAGCTTCGCTCCTTGACCTCTACAACTCGGCTTGGCTTATCTTACCTCCTTCCCCTGAACCTGAGAGTCAATTCCTTGCAGCTCCCGCGCAACCTTTGTTACAATTAGAAATAGTAGAAAGAAGAAGAAGAAGATATTCCTGTCTCGTGTTTGAATGAAAGAAGGAACCTGAACCGGAACCGCTTGTATTCCCTAAGCTACTGAACCGGAAGGGAAGTCAATCTAAAACTCTCGATTCCTTCTCCTGAACCTCGTAAATAGCATAATCCACTGTCTGGGTAACCCCATGTTCTAGTTTTCTTTTAAAAGAAGTTAAGACGAAAGAGTCATTCGAGTTCAGACTCAACACCTCTTGATCCTATTTCATCAGACTCAACCTCCTGATCCTATTTCTCATTAGACTGAGCCTCCGTCACCTATTTATTCACAGTGAACGAAGAAAATGAAAGAGAAGCGACTGCCCCTGTCGGTAAAGCTATTCCATTGCCTTCCCGTCGGGCTCCTATGTTATTCCTTCAAACACGAACAGTAAACTCTTTTACTAAGTAAATTGGCTGTCTGGCTGTATGATAAAGAATAAGGTGAAGATTCATTCCTTGCCCGACTATCTTTCTTTGTTTCCAGTCTTTGAATAAAGGGGGATACAGACTAAAGTAAGGATGAGACGGATTGAGAACAAGGTAAAGTGACGAACTTGCCCCTGATTCATATTCAATTCTTTTTCTTTCTATTAATTCTCAAATGAAAGACCTATTCTCTTTTTTCTTGGTAAACTCCTGACTGATATTAACCTATTCATTCTGTTGCTAATAAACAAAGGAAGAAGAAACCGAACTCAATCACTTGTTGTCCCCTACTATTCTTTCTTTCAAATACAAGGTAATTAATAAGTCAATCCTCAAGATTCTTTCTCATTCTCCTGTAAAGACCAACACTAAATCAATCTTATCTTCTCCCTATTTTTAGAGATCAAATCCTTTCTTTCTCTTCTCTTTCTCCTGAACTACTAAACCTTTCTTTGCCGTTGAGTTAATTAATCAGGGGGATGAATTGGACTTCTTTCACTCGGTAAATAGAATTTAGAATAGGTGTTTGATTGATTGAACTCTTTCTCTTTGCTTTACTTCACCAGATAGATGGAACTGTTAAAGTAGTGGCTTCCTTCGCTCCGGAACAGGAACAAAGAAAGAAGGGAGTTAGTGTTGAAAGGAAAGACTAACGATGAATTATAACTACTTGTTCTGTTAGTGTTCGTAATTCTTGAACAGTACACTCGGTCTCTTCTATTTCTCCTTATTCTGTTCCTATTCAATCCTTCTGGAACTGTAACCTCCTTCCCCTGTCCGAGCATATTCAATCCTATCCCTTCTTGAACGATGAATGAGAGTGAACTGGAAGGAAAGAGGAAACCTCAAACAAGGACACTATAAACAGGAGGTAAAGCAGCTGGATGAGAACCTTCTTGAACAGCTCTTGATCCTGAACCTCTCCCTATTCCCGGACCAGATTGAAGGAGTTAGCAGCAAAATAGCTTTACAGTCGGGAGAGTAAAGAAAAGAGATAGAACCTTGACAGGAGGGGAGAGTAAGTAAATGAAAGAAGGAAGGAAGGAGTTAGCAGCTTTGAAAGCCGAAACCAACTAACTAGAAGGAAGGGAGAGTGAACTGTCAGACTCATTAGACTGATCCTACTTCTTTGAACTGTAAAGCAATTCCATTGCCGGAACCAAAGACTCGATTCCCAGACTAACTATTCTTCAAACACTCGGTAAAGCTAGAAGAAGAACCAAAGACTCCACGGTATTACCTTCCCTTCGCTACTTCACCGGAAGGAAAGATCAGCTCCGGAACTCAATCACTTGTCCCGTCCCCTCTTGAACAGCTTGCTTCACTCCTTATATGATATTGGATTGAACAGTAAACAAAGACTCAAGGAAAGAGGAAAGCTTAATGAGAGTGAACAGGATGGAAAGAAGAAATTCAGGAGTTAGCTGCTTGACAGGAGAGGAAAGAGGAAATCAAGCTTAATGAGAGTGAACTGGAAGGAAAGACTCAAGATTCCTTTCCTTCTCCGATTCCTGATTAAACTCTTGAACGAGGTAAAGCTAGAAGAAGACCCTGCCCCTCTAACTTCGGTCTCGCTCTTTCACCCCTCGGCTTCGCGCCTGAACTATACTATTCTTGAACAAGGTAAGTCAAGCTTATGAATGAGAGCTCACTCCGGACCCTATGGATTCTTGATCCTGAGCCGGAACAAGGGAGAGTTCACTGTCTCATTATCCTGATCCTGTAAAGACCTTCTTTTCTTATTCATTCAATCCCCTCCCTATTTTGAGGGCAGTTTTCCCGGTATTTGAGTTCATTTGCCCTGATTGAAGGAGGTAAAGCAAGACAAGATAAGAGTTGTAAGTGTTTGAAAGAGTAAATGAATTAGCTACTGAACCCGGAATCAGGCAGGAAGGAAAGACAGAGAAGCAAATGAACCTCTACAACTATTGGTCGAGCGGCTGAGCTCAATCACCTATTTCTTTATTCTTGAACTGCTGGCTTCGCTCCTTATACTCTATTCCTTTACAGTCGGGAAAAGCAAAGAGACTGACTGAAGCAAGACAAGATTCATGATCCTTTGACAGAGGAGAGTAGTAAATTCATGGGTAGGTGTTTGTTTGAAGAACCTTGACAGGAGAGTAGTTAATTCATGGGTAGGCGTTTGTTTGAAGAACCTGAACAAGAACCGTAACTGATATTTTCACTCTTTCAAAAGCTGGTTGGTTACCTCCTCCCTCTCTGTCTGCCCCTGTCCAACTCGGTCTCGTGGCTTCGCTTCGCTCAATCACTTGTCCCTTCTTTCACTCGGTCTGTTTGCCCCGTAACTCAATCACTTGAATAACAGTAAACAAAGACTCAAGGAAAGAGGAAATCAAAGCCAAAGACTCCTGATCCTGTAAAGACCAGAAATCAAGAAATTCTATCCACATATAACTGTCAAACCTTGTCAGAGGTTTTTCCCTCGGTAAAGGTTTTTCAATCCAATATTTTCTATCCAGCATAGGGGTCAAAGTTCATAAGAGGTTTTTCCCTCGGTAAAGGTTTTGAAATCAATTTCCTTATATCTTTCCCGTATTTTTGGGGATAAAATGTTATCTTCTGTCTATTTTTTGGGGTCAAATGGATGCTTTACCCTATTTTGCGGGTTATTTCAGTCAAATACAAGGGAAATAGGCTGGATGAGAAACAGGTCATGAACCTTCACCTTCCGAGGAATTCTCCTTAACTACTTCCCCCACCGAAGAGGAACTGTAAACTTCTGGCTGGCTGGACTATTACTTCTTTCACTCTTTCACTGCTCATGAGCCTGACCCTTTTCCTCGGCTTGGCCCCTTGTTCTGTTCTTTTCTTGTTTGTTATTATCAGTTAGTTATTGTTCGAAATAAACTCCTTAACTTATTGGTCTCGCAATTCCATGTAAACTCGGTCTCATGCCTGAACCTCTGGCTTCGCCCCTTCCCCTTTGACTCTCTCTATGTATTCTTTCATTGAACTTGGTAAAAGCAAAAGATCAAGGTACGTACGACTCAATCAAGATGAATGAGACTCAACCTATCCATCCTTTCTTTACCTTTATGTTACCTTATTGATTCACCTGACCCGAAACCGGAAGTCGCGACTGAACCTCTATTCCTGGATTGAACAGTTAAAGGGATTCCTGAGTGTGAACTATCAAACGAAACCTTCTCCTACACCTTTTCCTTCTTTAACTCAGTAAATAAGCTGGATGGATGAGAAGCTAGCTCCTTTTCCGATATGCCCTGACCGGAACCCGAACCCATTTATGAAGATGACTGATCCTACTGATTGAACGAGTTTACAGTTCTTGAATCAATGAAGGGAGGGGAGAAGAAGGAAGACTCAGACAAGATGAATGAGATTGATCCTACTGATCCTACTGATTGAACTCAGTAAAAAGAAGTAGCTCTTTGATTGAACTCAGTAATTAGGCTTTATAGGAAAGGAAGTCTTCACTCCTCTCCCTCTTGGTCGAGTAGCCAAGCTCCTTTGCCCTACGGGTCTCACTGCCAGAGCTTGTTTGCCTCATAAACTCGGTCTCACAACTTTCGCTCCTCTCCCTATCGGTCTCACTGCCGAAGCTCGTTCGCCTCGTAAACTCGGTCTCACAGTCGGAGCTCCTTATTCCTTCTCAATCACTACTGAAGGAACCCTCTTTCACTCTTCTCCTCTCCTTCTTTGTTGAAAACTGCTCTTTCACTCTTTCAGAAGGTAAATCATATGAATGAACTAGCTCTTTTCTTTCACCTATTGATTATTCTTAAGACTCAATGAAAGAGAAGCTGATGAACCTGAACCTGCTATCTATTAGCATTAATTCCTTCCCTTCCCCTTTATTTCTTAATTAACCTTCCCTGATTGTCCCTATAGATTCTTGAACGGATTCCCTATCGGTCTCATTGTTGTGCTTCGCTCCTCTTTCCTTAAAAGCATTACTTGCTGGCGAGTCAATGAATGTCAGGATACGAGAGAAAGACTCTTTCAGTCTTTATCCTGATCCTACTGATTTCACGGTAAAGCTGCTTCGGTCAATCACCCACTTGTCCTTTACATAAATTCATTCAATCCCTTCCCTTCTTATTCTTTCACTTACCTATTCATTGTCGGAAGACTCACAACCACGTAACAAAGCTGCTTAGCTCCTCTCCCTGGCGGTCGAGTTGCTTGGCGCCTCTACTCTTCTCGTCGAGTTGCTTTGCTCAATCACTCCTTCCCTTACCCTACACCGATATGACCCGAGCTACTTTCTTCACTCAAGCTCTAGAAGTCAAGCCGAAACTATCAGGGAGAGGAAACCGAAACCCTGAGCTCCTTATACTCTAGTCCTTTACCATCGAGGAAATCAAAGAGATAGTGAAAGCGGAAAGAGAAAGCCGAAACCTAGTTATCAACTCTGAGTTTACGTTTCTATTCTAAATCATAAGGAGAAAGACTCAAGCAAGACAAGATTGATTCATGATCCTGAACCTTTAATGAGAAAGAACTGGAAGGAAAGACTCAACCTCAAACCTGAACCTCTATGACCTTCCCTTATTTCTGGAGGTAAACTTGGATCGGTCTCACAGCTTCGCACCTTTCCGATTCATGATCCAATTCCTTCTTTCAAACACTGTAACCTCGGTCTCACTCCTTCCCCTGAACTCAATCACTTGAGCAATTCCATTGCCTCTTGATTCTTTCCTTCCCTCGTTAAAGCATATGAAGTTGAAGTAGCTCTTTTCTTGAACGAACTGTAAACACTGAACTCAAGCAAGAATTTGACTTAACTACTTCCCCGTCACCTCTCCAACTCGGTCTCGCAATTCAATTGCCTTCACCGGAACAAAAGAGAGTCAATGCTTGACAAGAGAGCTGCTGAGCTCCGGAACGAACTGAACTCCCGAACTATTCTTTCACGGTAAACTACTGAACCTATTGATTGATTCTTGATCCTGAACTGGCAGTCAAGACGAAACCTCAACCCTATCCCTTTACAGAATGAGAATGAAAGAAGAATAAGAAATCAAACAAAGACTGTAAACAAAGACTATCGATGAATGAGACTTTCTAGGAGAGGAAATTAATGACAGAACCGGAACTGTAAACACTCAACTCCTTATGAATGAGAGTTAGTTCACTGGCAGTCAAGACGAAAGAGAAAACCTTCCCTCTGCATTCTCCTTCCCCGTCACCTATTATCCTACTCGGTTTCGTTGATTCGCTCTTTCACCTATTAGCTCGCTCTTTCTTGTCTTAGGTAGGACGATTTGCTTGCAGGTTCGTTGAGTAGCTCTTTGATTGAACGAACGGTAGGTAAACACAGACTCAACTCCTTATGAATTCTCCGGCTCATTCACCTATCGGTTTCATTGCAGAGCTCAATAACCGTACAGTTTCATTGCAGAGCTCCTGAACCGGAACTGATATTACCTTCTGTGATGGTGAGTTATGAGAATCAGGTCAAGCTATTCGAGAACTCCGCGTTCTTTCCCTCGGTTTGTTTGCCCCGGAACGAAATAACTTGAAGAACTGTAAACACCTTCCCCTTCACTATATTATTCTTGAACAAGGTAAACTCAATCACTCGCATATGAAATGCTTCTTGCTTGAACTCCTCTCCCTCTAGGTCGAGCGGTTTCACTCCTTAGCAGCTTTGAAAGCCGAAACAATCAGGGAGACAAGATGAATTAGACTGATCCTACTGATCCTGAACCTCTACAACTCGGTTGGTCTCACAATTCCATGGCCTCTCCTTTGTCTCGCGTCTTCGCCCCTGAACCGGAACCCGTAACTCAATCACTTTCTGAACTGTAAACAAGGAACTATTCTTGTGTGTCTCATTGCTGCTCTCCTCTTCTCGTCTTCGTTGCTCCGCTCATTCGCCTCGTAACCTCGGGCTCATTGCTCCGCTCCTCTCCTCTTTATTCTCGCAGGAGGTAAAGCCACTGGATGAGAAGCTGAACCTCTATTCCACGAGCTACTGAACTGGATTTCACTCTTGAACCTTATAGGCTGGATGATCCGCTAGCTCCTGAACTTGTCGGTTTCACTGCATCTCTCCTCTCCCTCTTGGTCGAGCTGTTTCACTCCTTTCCCTTAAGGTCAAGCTGCATCGCTCCTCTCCCTCTTGGTCGAGCTGTTTCACTCCTCTCCCTTTGGTCGAGCCGTTGAACTCCTTCACTCACTACTGAACGAACCAACCTGATTAAACTAAACTCTTGAACGAGAGAAACTCTCTCCTTTACAGTCTCGCTGCTTTCTTGCTTTCACTCTTTTCCTCTCCTTTCACGGTAAACACTCTACTTAGGATGAATGAGATGAGAGTTCCCCTTCACCTTTCTGGAGCTACTTCATGAAACCTTGACCGGAACTGGAACAAAGAAAGAAGGAAGGAACCTGACCCGGAACGAACCTTATGAATGACGGAACCTGATTGAACTAGTGTAAAGACCTTCGATGATTTATAAGATACTTTCCCGGGAAAAAGGGGATCAAATCCTATCCTCTGTCTATTTTGAGGGCTATGCCATTTTCCCTGATTGAACTCGGTAACATAGTAAGTAGTTAGTCTTTCTCCGGAACTGTCAGTCAAGAAGAAGGTCAAGCTCCGTACCCTATTTCTTCTTTCTCCGGAACCGTAACAGGAAGATCAGCTCCTTCGCCCTATTGGTCTCACAGCTTCGCTCCTTCCCCTACACCTCTTCAACAAATGAAAGGATGGTCGCTTCCTTCGCTCATTCACCTATCGGTCGAGCTACTTACTCCTATTCTATTAATAATCAAGAACTCATTCTCCTATTCCTATTTATTTATTCAACCACGAGGTAAACTAATGAATTTCTTTCCTCTCCCGTAAGAAAGAAAGATGTATGAGACTGATTGAAGGAGGGAGGTAAACAAAGAATCTTAGCTCTTCTCTTTCTCCTTCACCGGAACCGCCTCTATTCTCTGACCGGACGATATTCCCTTCCCTTCTTGAACAGCTTGAACAGTAAACCCCTGCCCCCTATGCCCTGAGCTACTTCTGGCCCCTCTATGACCTTTACAGTCTTTGAAAGAGTAAATGAATGAAAGAAGGAAATGGAATTGTGAAACCGAGTTGGAGAAGGGGTGAAACAGCTCGACCGAGAGGGAGAGGGGAAGGGGCGGAGCCACTTTAACGAGTTGTAAAGGTGAAGGAAATGGAATTGTGAAACCGAGTTGTAGAGGTTCATGAAATGCAATTGTTCAACCGAGAGGTGAATGAAATGGAACATGAATGAGATTGAACTCTTTAACAAGGTCAATTCCCTTATTGTGAGTTATGAGAAGAAAGAAGGTAAAGCTCCGGAACAGTAGAGTCAAGAGGGTAGGCCGATTCTGATTGAACTCGTGTAAAAACCTTTTCTTATTAATTGAATAAAACCCCGGTAAAAAGGGCCATTTTTTCCCATTTTCCCTGATTGAACAGCTTGGTAAACAAGGTCGCTTCGCTCATTCACCTATCGGTCGAGCTAGCTACTTACTCCAGAAATTCAGTCAAGACATGAGAGTGAACTCCGTTCTTGTCCCTATTTCTTCCTTATTGATGGCGGTAAACTAAACTCGGTCTTGTGGCTTCGCATCTTTCCAATTCATGATCCCTGATTGTCCCTATTTCTTCTGGAATGGTAAACAAGGATTGGTCTCACAGCTTTGCCCCTGCCCCCGTATTCCCTTGCCTTATTTCATTGAAGGAGGTCAAAGTAGCTCTTTCCTGAACTCGTCTTCACGGCACGGTAAAGGGATTCCTGAGAGTGAACTGTCAGACGAAACCTCAACCCTAAGCTAGCAAATTCCCCAGCCCCTTTCTTTCTTGCTTGAACTGCTCTTTCTCCTTCCCCTATTGATTCAAACACTTAGTAAATAGGTTCAGTAGCTAATGAGTGGACTCTCTTGTTTGTCCCCGGCCGGTTGGTTCGTTGTCTCACAGCTTGCTTGGCTCCTCTTAATTCTTTCCCAAGGTAAACAGGAGGATGATTATTGAACTCAGTCTCCTGTAAGAGAAAGATTCATTCTGCTTGGACTCTCCCTGTCGGTAAAGCAATTCCATTTCATTCACCTTCTTTCACTCCTCTCCCTATAGGTCGAGCGTTTGAACTCGTTCGCCTCTACAACTCGGGCTCACCGCTTCTTCGCTCCTTAGCAGCTTTTCCAGACTCAACTCAAGCTGAAACAAGAGTCCATTCATTAGCAGCTTAACAGTAACAACTACGGAATAGGAACTCAAGCAAGATGAATGAGACAGATTGAACTAGGTCTCGTGGCTTCTTCCCTCTCCTCTTCTCGTCGAGCTCCTTTCTTGCTTTCACTCTTTGACTCGACTGTAAACAAATTCAATTCAAGGATATGTTCGCTTCGCTCCCAAACTATTCTTGTGAGTTATTCAAACACTCTTGAACAAGGGAAATAGAGGTACTGGATGAGAAGAGGGTCTTTCTCCTTTTTCTTCTTTCACGGTAAAGAAAGCCTAAACGATGAATTAGACTGATCCTATTTCGTTCACTCTTTTACTCTCTCTTGTCAAATACTCAAGCAAGACAAGATGAAGAAAGAGAAGCTCATGAACAGGAAGGAAATCCATCACTCTCTCCCTATCCCTTACTGTGTTTGAATAAAGGGAGACTCAACTCCTTATGAAGACGACTGATCCTACTTGAATTCTTTCACTCTGTAAACTCAATAACAACTCTCCCTATCCTTTATTCCTCGGCTTCGCTCATTATACTCTACAACTCGGTCTCACCCATTGCCTTCGGCTCTAAACTGGTTGGTTCTTGATCCGTCACCTATTTATTCACTGTAAACTAAGAAAGAATAAGAAAATGAAAGAGAAGCTCATTCACCTTAGACGATATTACCTGACCCGAAACAAAGAAGGGAGACAAGACAAAGACTCCTTCCCCTACTTCTTGAACTCGTTCTCGCTATTCAATTGCCTCTCCCTCATTGTCTCACTACTTAACTCCTTCCTATTAATGAGAAATCAATCAATCACCCATCGGTAAAGCTGCTGAGCTCATGAACCGGAACAAAACAATGAGAGTGAATTCAATCCTTCACCTATTGATGAATGAGAGAGAGTTAACTGTCAGACTCAACTCCTTTCCCTGTCGGTAAAACAGCTTTGCTCCTTGACCTTTACAACTCGGCTTGGCTTATCTTACCTCCTTCCCTTGAACCTGAGAGTCAATTCCTTGCAGCTCTCGCGTAACCTTTGTTACAATTAGAAATAGTAGAAATAAGAAGAAGAAGATATTCCTGTCTCGTGTTTGAATGAAAAAAGGAACCTGAACCGGAACCGCTTGTATTCCCTGAGCTACTGAACCGGAAGGGAAGTCAATCTGAAACTCTCGATTCCTTCTCCTTAACCTCGTAAACAGCATATTCCACTGTCTGGGTAACCCCATGTTCTAGTTTTCTTTTAAAAGAAGTTAAGACGAAAGAGTCATTCGAGTTCAGACTCAACACCTCCTGATCCTATTTCATCAGACTCAACCTCCTGATCCTATTTCTCATTAGACTGAGCCTCCGTCACCTATTTATTCACAGTAAACGAAGAAAATGAAAGAGAAGCGACTGCCCCTGTCGGTAAAGCTATTCCATTGCCTTCCCCTCGGGCTCCTATGTTATTCCTTCAAACACGAACAGTAAACAAAGACTCAACGATGAATTCTCCAGGGAAACTCTATCCCCTTCACTTTATGGGAGAGGAAAGAAAAGAGATAGTGAAACCGTAACCTTTGCCTCTATTTCAGGATTAAACAGTAAACACGAAAGATTCATTCTACTTACTACTTAACTACTGAACTTGTCCCTTCAAACACTCTTTGACTCTCTGGTCAAGAAACTAATGAACCGGAAGGGAAGTTAATCCTCGACATTAATTATCGTTCACTGTAAGTCAAGACATGAAAGAAAGACAAGAAGAAGATGAATGAGACTGAACCGATACGACCTTACCCTATTTACCTTATGAATGAAATCCTGTAAACGAATCAAGATCAATCTCCTTATTCATTCTCTTTCCCTTATTTAAGGAGGTAAACTGGAGGAAGGATTCCTTCTTTACACTCTTTCGGTAAAGCGGATGAGAAGGAAGAAAGAAAGTCGCCTTTACCGGACAGAAGAGTAAAGAAAAGAGATATAGTTCATGGAGAGTCAATTCCTTGCAGCTCCGCTCCTCTTTATTCAAACATCAGGTAAAAGACAAAGAGAAAGTCAAGATGAAACATTAATGAAATTATCCTTACACCCTTACTTAGAGAAAGAATCAGAATCAATGAATTAGCTGACGGGAGCATTCATGACGGAACCGGAACAAGGGAGGAAGTGTTTCAAGTCAAGACTCCGGATCCTCCTTCTCCTCCTTCCCCGTAACCCTTTCCTCTATGTATGACCTGAACTGATGAAGAGGGTAAACGGGCCGATTCTTCTTTCACTCTGTCGAGCTGCTTCATAGTGTTTTCGGAATCTTAGCTCTGTCTCCTTTCTCCTTAATTCTTGTTCTTGTGAGTTAGTTATTCTTTCCTGAACTACTTGACCTTCCCTCCCCTATTTATTCACTGTAAACTAAGACTGAACTTCTTATTCGTCATCGTTCACTGTCAGTCAATCCGAAACATTCTTGATCTGATTCTTCCCCTGAACCTTCTACTATTCATTTCCTCTTTTCCTCTCTTGTAAGAAACAAGCAAGAATGATGCTGAACCTTCTTTCACTCCGTAACCTATTTCTTGGTCGAGCAGCTTTCGCTCTGGAACCTATCCTAAACTTGTTGTAACCTATCAATTAATACTCCCTTTATTCATTAGACAGAACTACTTACTGATTCACCTATTGATTTGAATGAAACAGAACTACTTACTGATTAACCTATTCCTATTTCTTCTTTACTATTGAGTGAGGTAAACAAACTGTAGGATGATTCTTTCACTCAGTCTTTGTCTTCCCCTGAGCCTAGATTGAATAGTAATGAAGAAGAAACCTGTCCCTATTGATGATTCTTAAACGAGGTCAAGCTCTGTTAGTTTGTTTGCTTACTCGGGTTGGTTGAACTATTGTGATTCATTCTCCTTCACCTGACCCTCTCCTTCTCTGATCTTTTCTTTCCCCAGTAAACTAAGCATATGAGATTCATGCTCCTGAACTCCTTCCCCTATTGATTGATTCCTTCTCCTTCAACTGATTGAATTCAGTGATTGTTTGTGTTATTCTCAGGAAGTTCTTGTTGTTCCCCTCTTTCACGGTATCTGATTGATTGAATTATAGATTCTACTTGAAAGCCGAAAGCAGCAAGACAAGAGAAAGTCAAGGAAGCTGATGAACCTGCGAACCCCTATTACCATCTGTTCTTCTTCCTTATGAGAAGTTCTTGTTCACCTCTCCCTCCTGTATGTAAGTCAGAAAGATTAATTCGACTTATTAACCGAGACCCTGAACCTGCCTGATTGAACTACTTAACTACTGAAGGAACCTTCTTTACTCTGTCTTGAATTCAGTAAAGCTATTTGAAGAACCTGAACGGAACCTATTTAAACAATGAATGAAATCCCGAACTGTAAACAAAGCCAGCCGAAAGCAAGACAAGATTCCTGAGAGTTTACAGGAAGGCAAGACTAAAGATTCATTCTCCTCAACCTTAAACCTTATACTGATTGAACCTGAACAAAGAAAGAAGGGAGACTCCTTCACCTATCGGTTGAACAATTCCATTGCCTGAACTACTTACTCATTCAGCTTTGACTCTACTATTCCCTGACCTACACCTTCTGGAACTACTCTTGATCCTTTCTTGCTTTCACTCTTGAACAGTAAATAAACTCGGGAAAGAAGGGAGAGTCAATTCCGATTCAATCCTGAACCTTTATCAATCTCCTGAACTTGTCTGTGGGTAAAGCAATTCCATTGCCAGACCCTGAACCTCGTAAACTCGGTTTCATGTCTTCGCCCCTTCACCTCTACAACTATCTCTCTCCTTTTCTTTTCCGATATTCCCTTTGCTACTGAATCTGACGAGAATGAAAGAATCAATGAATTAGCAGCTTGACTTACAGGAGAAGAAATCAAAGAGAAAGGAAAGACTAACGATGAATTCTTGATCTTCTCCTTTCTTGAACTGTAAACACTCAACGAAAGACTAAATGAAAGAAACGAATCATGATCCTTTACTGTGTTTGAATCAATGAATTAGCTGCTTGACAGGAGAGCTACTTACTCCTATTAATGAGAGTGAACTCCTTCGCCTGTCGATCTCACAGCTTTCGCTCCTCTCTCTATCGGTCTCACTGCCGAAGCTCGTTCGCCTCATAAACTCAGTCTCACAATTTTCGCCCCTTTTCCTATTTATTCATGAGGCGTAACTGTAAGACAAGACTCAACTACTTCTTCTCCTCAAGCTCCTACTGATTGAACTCATGAGACTGAACCGATATTCCCATCTGTTATTGAAGGCGGTGATGAGGAAGGAACAGTAAACAAAGACTCAACTCAAGATTCATTTGAGTGAACTCCTTTCTTTCACTCTTTTACTCGACTGTAAACAAAGGTTGAACTACTTCTTCTCTTTCTCCTTATGCTTTTAAGGAAGGTTTAAGGAAGGGCTGAAGAAGACTTAACATTAATATGATGAGACTGAACTCAATCACTTGAAGAAGAGTAAACTCGGAAAACTGGAGGATCAGCTCCTGAACTACTAAACCTGATTGAACTGCTCTTGATCCTGAACCGTAACCTAGTTATTGATTTAAGGAAGGAAAGACTCTATCTACTACTTCTTCTCCTCCACTCCTTATGAATGAGTGTGATTGAACTCGGTAAAGCAAGCACTAAGAGTAAGTCAAGAAAGATCAGGTCAAGCTATTCCATTGCCTGCCCCTTCCCTTCACTACTGAACCGTCACCTATTTCCCTAATTAATGAACCTGACCTTCAGTTTACAGTCGAGTACAAAAAAGATAAGAGAATGAAATCCGGGAGACAAGACAAAGACTTCTGATCCTTGTTCTCCTACTGATTGAACGAGTTGTAAGTGTTTGAAAGAAGGGAGAGTAAGTAAATCAAAGACTCCTTATGAATGAGAGGAAAGACTGAAGCAAGACAAGAGAAATTATCCTGATCCTACTGATCGATCTGATTGAACTCATGAGACTGATTTCACTCTGTAAAGCATATTCAGTTGAAGTAGCTCTTTTCTTGACCTTACTCTCCTGTAAGAAAAGAAGAAGAAAGAAGAATGAGACTGAACTACTGAGAAGAAAGGGCTTTTTATAGAGGTTGAGTAAGGGGGGCGGAGCTTGAGGCTTCTCAGCCGCAGGAACAGGGAACGAATCCTACAAAAATGGAATGAGTTCGCAATGACTACCACAATCAGCCCCCTCATCACTGACCGCTATTTTTTCTTGGTGGGAGTGAACAATGGTTTTTCTGGCGTTCCTTTCTATTGATGAAGAGGTGACCTCGTGCTCTTCAAGAAATTCAGGCAAAGGCCCCCCGAGCCTGAGTTTACCGGGGATCTTAGAGGGGCACCCAATCAAGGCCGCCACCCTCGCCCTTTAGAGATAGGAGCGATGCAGCGAGACCGAGTTTACAGTGAAAGAGGATTGAATGAATTTCCTAGGTTCAAGAAGGATTTCATATGCGAGTTAAGGAGAGAATGCCAAAACACTTTCTCAACCAGAATGCATCAACAAAACAGCCCTTACATATGTATCGTCGTGGCATGAACTTTGTCAAGAAATTACGGGACTTCCTATTGATTTTGATTAGTTCCAGCTTGTTGAGAGTTCTCTTTTCTTTCTAGACCGAACCCTTTTTTAGGCCGTCTCCTGAAACACCTTATCCCGCATGTGCTTTCAGAGCCCCCCACTCATTCAATGACTTGCTTGTGATTGCAGCCATTCCCCGAAAAGGGAGAGAGGAGGGAATCGCCTGCTCCCGTTTATGTGACGAACCGAACAACCTTACATCTCGAACTCATTCTCCATTACGTGGTAGATATATCTATCGATCCGAAGAACTGACTTTCAGTTGTAAGTCATCTATTCTGCTTCTATCTAAAGTGATGCTAGGTTGCTTCACCTTCACCCTGAACAAACAAAGATAGGTGCAGGTGCGCTTCGCTCGGCCACATGATGAACATGTTTTGAGCTAACTGCATGTCGAGCGGCGGAGCTTGTGGTCACTCCTCGCTTGTTCCAATCCTAGTAAAGAGCCTCATATCCGATTCTATACAAAATATGATATTCAATTCTAGCCCTTACTAGCTCTTCGCTTTGTTGTACAAAGAGCATGCCCGAGGGGGCTACTACGCTCACCGCGCACTTACATCACCACCAGAGCTTGGCAACCGCTTCGCCCAGCTCCTACTCCTACCACGAACGTCGAATCATCATGTGGCTGCTAAAGCAAGCTAAGCTTCACACGGCGGACAAAAGACTCAAGGCCCAAGGATCCACACCAGGAGAGCTTTTAGACCCTAAAATGCCCATTCTCAACGAGTTACGAAGTTATACTCATTCTCACCGCTTCTTAAGCCGAAAGAAAGCCGGGCAAGAATCTCGGTAGTACGAAGGGTAAGTAGAATCGTATCTGGCAGTGGTTCTTCGGATCGATCACAGATTCTCGGCCCCGTCGTTTGGCTTCCACTACAGTTGAACTCAATTGTTCTCCTACCCTTTACACAACCGAGGGGAGGACTCATGTAAACTTCTTCCTCTAGGTCCTCGTTCAGGAAGGCATTCGGAACATCTAATTGGAACAGAGGCCAATCTCGATTCGCTGCAATAGAGAGAAGGAGACGAACAGACTGAATCTTGGCTACTGGGGTGGGGTAAATAAATAAGGGCTTCCTCATAATCGAGACCATATGTTTGAGTCAAGCCTTTAGCTACTAGCTGTACCGACCTTTTCCTCCTTTCTCCCATAAAGCTTCCCTGAACCCAGCCAGTCCCATATCCAATTAGTAGAGAGAGAGATGGGGAGACTCAAAAGTCAGACAAATGCGCATTTCCTCTCTGAATCAAGAGGTATCAGATCGAAGTAACATCAGTCATGTATTCTAATTTCAGTGATTTACGGGAGAACAAAGTGGATTGTTGAGCCAATTCTAGCATGAGAGGACCCATGAGAGAGACAGAACACTGTTGGATGCATTCCTTCGATAGAAGGGCTTCCCCCCATCTCAATTGATCAGTCTTCGGGCAGTAATCTCGTACTCTCGACCGGCTCGAACCACTACGTTATCCATGTTCCGGTGAAAGAGTGAAAGAAAGGAGAAAGAGAAGTTAAAGAAAGAATAAATAAATAGAGGAAAGAAGGAATCAGAGAATGAATCTTTCCTATTGATCTTTTACAGTGAAGGGGAAGGAAATGAAAGCGAAAACAAGTAGCTCTTTCCTGAACTGAATTACCTGACCGGAACCGAAACCCTTAACCTCGTAAACTCGGTAAAGCAATTCCATTTCCTGCCCCTATTCGAGTTTACAGTGAAAGAAGGAAATGGAATTGTGAGACCATAAAGAAGAGGTGAAGGGGCGAAGCCGTGAGACCGAGTTGTAGAGGTGAAGGGGAAGAGAAAGAATGAATAAGGAGTGTTTACAGGAGAGGAAAAGAGTGAAATCAGTAATAGTTCGTCCTGTTCAGTCTCTCTCTTCTCATCGGAATTACCTCTACTCTAAAATGGCCCTAAAAATAGGGTAAAGCATCGATTTGATCCCAAAAAAAAGGGAGAGGATAGGATGAATCTTGTTTTTTGAGTCTTTACAGTCGAGTTCCTGAGCGAAATCAGGGAAAATGGACTCTTTTATCCCCAAAAATAGGGTAAAGATAGACTTTTTAATCAAAAAAATAAGGGAGAGATAGAATGAATCTTGAGGATTGACTTCCAGTTCACTCTCATGTTGAGTTTCGTTTCGTCTTGCCTTAATAATGAATGAATTACCTTTACTCTCTTTTATCCCAAAAACTAGACAGGGGATAAAATTAGTGCATTAATTGTCCTAACACTTAAAAGGGTTCAATCAGTCCCATTTAGCCGATTTGGAACTCTTTGACCCCAAAAATACACGGAAATAAGGGAAAATGGACTCTTTTATCCCTCAAAATAGGGGGGAGGATAGAATTTCGTTTCTTTCAGCGGCAGCTATTAGGGAAAAACCTCTTTTAATGTTTTACCCCTATGGTGGATACAAAATCTTTTCTTTCAGCTCCAGCTATTAGGGAAAAAGGTCTTACGAACTTTTACAGTCATATGGGATAGGAAAGAATTTATTGAAGCTCCCGCTATTAGTGAAAAAGCGATTACGAACTTTTACCCCTATATAGGATACAAAATCTTTTCTTTCAGTAGCTTTTGTTAGTTCAAAACCTCTTACGAACTTTTACAGTAGTAAAGTGTCAATTTCTTTCTTTCTTTCTTCTCCCCTTATTCTAGAACAACTGTAACTATTAGTGGGATAGGTTGAGTCTGATTAATGTGGCATCTCCCTTCTTTCTCTACTCTATCTCGAGGGAAGGTGAAGTAGTTCAGTCTCTTTCCTCTCCCTCCCTTCTTTGTTCCGATTCCGGTTTTCTTTTCTCTTTCTTCTTCTTTTCTTACTGTGAAATCTGGTTCAGGTTTTCTCTTTCGAATTTACTCAAAGTTCACTCTCATTCATCGATAGCCTTTACTGTTTCAATAAGGGAAGGATACAATTTCTTTATTTCTGGTCTTTACTGTCTCATTCATCTTTCTTCTCCCTTCTTTCTTTAACTGTAACCTCGTTCAATCTGGTCAGGTCATAGAGTCGAGTCAAAGGTTCCGTCCGGTCAGGTAATAAATAGTGGAGGTTCTGGTTCCGTAGCTTGACCTTTCATCCAGCTTACCTGGTTCGTTCAGTAGTTCAGTCGAATGAATTGAATATGCTTTACCTAGTTCAATTCGGGGAAATTCACTCTTTGACCTCAAAAATACCCCAAAAAATAGACAGAAGATAGAAAAAAGAAGAAAAAGTCTTTAAAGGCGTTTACTGTTCAAGCAAGCAAGAAAGAGGAGCCCTAGGTTCAGGCGTCAAATGGATCGAAGAGGCCTTGAGCGGAATGCGAACTTGCTTCCGTGATTAGCATGAGATCGTTCATAGGCAGTAGAATCCGACCGCTGCTAGTCCTTGCTTCAATGCAGCGAGACCGAGTTTACAGTGACTGAGAGTGCTTCAATGCATTCCGAGCCGCTTTCTTTGGCTCAGTAGGCTTTGACATTCTACTTTTAGAAATATAATAGTGACTTTGGCATGCTAGAAAGGAAGCATTTCGCTGTGGTTCAAGATCCTTGATTGAGTAGATCCAGAAGGGAGGGAGTTGAAGTGATCCGAGGGGAGAGGGAAAAAGCAGTTACGGGGTTTGAAAAGGAAACTGTACCGACAGCGCGAACTCTAAGGTTTGGCTTTTTCTTTTATTTACTTTAGTCAATGTTGCATTTCGAGTGCTTGGTTAGATCTCCTAATGTATAACTCTTAATGCCCTAGGATTGGATTCAATAGTAGTCACTAGCTATCAATAAGAATTTTCAGTGTGAATAAGCTAAAGAGGTCCCGAGGACTTGGTAGCTCTATATCATCCGTATCACAAGATGATTCAATTCGTTATCCATACGACGCAAACAACGAACAAATTACCGCTTCATTATATTATGTCTTCCTGTAGCTGCCATTTAATTGACTTTACTAACCAACCCTCGCAACGGCTTCTTTCTTTTTCAGCTCTAGTTCTCACGCATCCTAGCTTAAACTTAAAGATATGAGTTTCTCTTTGAGCGCAAAGGGGTTTGCTGAGATCAAATGAGATATCCCAACCTTTGATTGTCCAGCCAGTTCCCATGAACCAATTACTTGACTTTCAACTTGACTTTAAAGGATACCATCCCGAACTGATAAAGGATCCACTAGGCAGAAAGAGGATTGATTCTTATCCGCAGTAGAATCAGGACATCTATCAGATGATTGATTATTGCCATTTTCTTGACTTTATTACTTTACAGGGCATTGACTGAAACTAGACTAATAAAGCTCGAAAAGGATTGAATGGAAATGAAACCCAAACGAAAGCGCGCGGATATATAAGTTCTATATAGAGAGCTTACCAGACGAAACCAGGCCTTTCTGACTTTCTTCTTTATTAAAGGCTGGAGTAGAAGGGATAGTAGACCCGAGAGCTGCTAGTATTAGAGCACACCAGCCCTCATCGAGACAAGAGACCATACATTAACTATGACAAGAACATTCAATGGTCTGCCTCATCAAAGAAGCTATCGACCACTGTCTTCTAGAAAGAGTATAAATAACATCGCCAAAAAAAGTCAATCAACGAGAGTAAGAAACAGAATTGACAAAATTAACCAGTGAAAAAGGCAATGGAATTGTTTGTGTTCCTGGGAATATAAAGGAGAAAGAGCAATTCATCCCTTTGCTTTATATATTTCTTGAGTTAGCGCTAGGATTGCGTAGCGAAATGTAGTCGAAATACAGCATTGGACAGAAATCATGAGGCAATGACATGATCGATGAAATCAAGGAGTTTCCCGATAGGTTTTTATCCCTCAACTGAATGCGCCTTACCAGACATATAAAATGGGGAAGAATGTCTTTTAATCGAAAAGTTTACTGAGTCAAAATGGGTAAAGGAAAGGCATTGGTTCGCTGTTGGACATAAGACTCCAATTCATTCTTTCATCTTTTCTATGATTTCTTACTAATCATGTAAACAGAGACCCTTCTAAAGTTCCAACTCTCTTATCCCACCAAGGTGTTCAGATCCATGTCATCTTACCTGGAGCCGATCAGTTGGTCTTATAGACACGAGACTGAGAGTGACTTTCCTCCCCTCGTGCTCTTTTCTGATTCTGATCAGGGACAGATTCCACCTTCCCGTCCAGATCTAGATGAGCCTGTAAGTTAACTTCCTTCTTTCCATAGAGCGAGAGAATGGATTGATTGGTATACGATCTTTCCCAGAGTGGGCGGTATCCCTAGCAGTAAGGTTTCCATAGGAGGTTTGGCTATTTTTGCTTTTGAGAAATTGTATTGTGGGGGTAGGATTCGTAAGTATAAGTACTAGCCTCTTTTCCAGTAAGTTGTGTTACATCCCCTTGAATTCCTGCTATTCGCAGAAGAGTGGATATTGAGACTCTGTAAAGGAGAGGACTAGTGGATAGGGTCAGATTTGATAGGTTCCCCATCCAAACGAGATAAGATAATAGGGTGGAAAGACTTTCCCGAGTCTATAATTCTTTGTCGAATTCCGCCCAGTCTTGACTGCCGAGTTTTCCCTTTTCGCCCTTAAGCAAAGCCAGAGATTACCTTGGGTATGTTGGTGACAACAGAGAAATTTAGTATCATTCTTTGAGAGGAAAGAACTTAGAAACAACTATGAAAGAATGCTTGTTTGATTTTCAATGCCTTCCACCAATGCCAACATACATATATATAAGTGATTTGGGACATTCCCCATTTCCATCCATTATCCAAGAATACATGTACAAGTGACCCTTCAACAGAAAAACATGCACCTATCTAATTAGGAACTAATGAATCTATTCATGTATCTACTAGTGTCCCTTCCCTCCCTTAAACTGAATTCTGCGTAAATCTGTTTAGGACTGAACTTCATCTTCTTGATATACATCTTGGATTCTGCACATCCCCATCTTTCCTTTCTTCTAAGCTTCTCGAACAATGGTTGTTTCAAGGGCTTTGTGAATAGGTCTTTCATCACTTCGGCTAAAATTGAGTGAAATAATGCCTTCTTTACACAACGCAAGAAATGAAATCGAACATGTGCTTACTCCTTCCATGCAACACAGGATTTTTAGACAACTTAATAGTTGACATATTATCACAATATATAACCGTCGTACCTGGTTGTTTCTGATTAAGAATTTCAAGCATTTTTCTTAACCAAATTGCTTGGCACGAGCATGCTGCTGCTGCCCCAAATTCTGCTTCTGTAGTTGAGATACAATAGGTTGCTTCTTTGAAGACCAGCAAATAGCTCCTTCACTCATCATGAAAATACTTCCTTCTGTACTTTGACGATCATCTATATCACCTGCATAGTCGCTATCTGTATAGCCAACCATCTTCGGATCATCTTCTTTCTTGTAGAATACCCCCAAAGAAAAAGTTCCTCTCACATAACGAAGTATCCTTCTTGCTGCATTGAGATCTTTTTCCGTTGGATGCTCCATGTAAGGACTTATCATACTAATCGCATACATGATGTCTGGTCTTGTTGAAGTTAAGTACATCAAACTTCCCACAATTTGTTTGAAGTACCTATTATCAACCTCTCGCCCTTCAATATCCTTGTGCAACTTCAAACCCAATTCTGATGGAGTTCCAAATGTGCACTCATCCAATTTCAATCTTTCAAGTCATTCTTGAGCATATTTCTTCTGACAGATAAAGTGACATGCGGGAGTTTGAGTAACTTCTACTCCAAGAAAATATCTCATCAAACCAAGATCTGTCATTTCTAATTCCTTCATCATGCTCTTTCAAAGATTTCTTCATTATTGCCAGTAAATATTAAATCATCAACATATAAGCAAATAATGAGAATGTTACCTCCCTTTTCAGTTTTCACATACAACCTATGTATGTTCATATGGGCATTTAGTGAATCCCATCTTTTCAAAATGAGAATCAATGCGACTGTACCATGCTCTCGGAGCTTGCTTCAAACCGTACAAAGCTTTCTTCAACTTGTATACTTTTTCTTCCCTCTTTACCTTTTTGATTGAACAAAACCTTCTGTCCACATATACCTCTTCTTGAAGCTCTCCATGTAAGCCGATTTCACATCAAGTTGATAAATAGGCCATGATTTCTGTGCTGCAATAGACAAAATTATAAGCCTGATAGTATCTTGACGTGCCACTGGTGCAAATACCTCCTTATAATCAACTCCATACTTCTGCTTGTATCCTTTTGCAACGAGTCGCGCCTTGTACTTATCCACCTCACCGTTTTCATTCAACTTGGTTTTGAAAACCCATTTGACTCCGATTGTTTTATGCCCTCTAGGAAGATCAGTGAGCTCCCAAGTCTTCTTCTTCTCTATGGATTTGATTTAACTGTCCATGGCTTCCTTCCATTTCTTCTCCTTTACCGCTTCTTCATAGACAATTGTTTGTATCACTATCCATAAAGAATGCAAAATAAGCACTATCACTTGAGTCATAGTCCATCTTATAATCAACCATCCAATTTTCTCTCTTTCTTGTTCTTGGATTTCTTTGATTATGATCATGATCTTCTTCTACTGGTTCTTCTTGTTGAGATTGTGATGATCTCTCTCTCTCTCCATGCTCATAGTGAGGCTGAATAGGGGCTGAAGCTTGTTCTCCTTCAAGATCTACAGGAATCTGCTGATTCACAGTGATCTTTTCTTCCCATGTTCAACCAAGTCTGATTTTCGTCAAAGATTACATCACGACTTACCACCACCTTCTTTGTCACAGGATCATAGAGCTTGTACGCCTTAGAAGTCTCGCTTACTCCAAGGAACACACACTTCAAACTCTTGTCCTCAAGTTTCTTCCTTTTCTCATCAGGAACGTGTGCATATGCTATGCACCCAAAGATTCTAAAGTGGTATACTGTAGGTTTCCTTCCGCTCCATGCTTCTTGTGGAGTCATATATATATATATATATATATATATATATATATCTCTAAGAGAAAAAGTAGGGCTCCGGTTGAGAATGTGAATGGACCACACGACAGCTTCTGGCCAGAATTCCTTCGGGACTTCTCCTTTCTTTATTTAGTCAACTTTGAACCATGTTGAGAATGGTCCTATTTTTCCTTTCAGCCACACCATTTTGTTGTGGTGTATATGTTGTTGTTAACTGCCTCCTTATGCCCTTCTCTTCACAAAATTGAATAAACTTGTTCTAGCAGAACTCTCCACCTCTGTCAGTTCTTAAAGCCTTGACTCTTCTTCCAGTTTCCGTCTTCATAGTAGCACAAACTTTCTTGAAGCAATCAAATCAGATTTGGCGTGCAAGAAATCAGTCCATGTTTTTCGACTAAATGAGGGTCATGAAATATTTCTTGTTACCATTTGATGCTGAAGAGATGGAACCACATATGTCTGAATGAATCAACTCCAAAATCGCTTTTTCTCTTCTTTCTTTTACGGCGGATGGAAAAGAATTTCTTTCATGCTTTGCTACTACACAGCTCTCGCTAATTTCTGTTGGAGGAGTAATGTAATAAATATCAAGCAACCCAATTACCATCTTCTTTGAAGACAACGTCTTTCATCCTTTTCAGTGTAGATGACCATACTTAAAATGCCAAAGCCAGTTGGTATCTTCTTTCTTCACCATCAAACTTTTGGCAACGATATTTAACGTCAACGGATATAGACGGTTGGTGGTCATCTTCATCTTAGCAATCGATCCTCTTTTGGAGTCATAAATCTCACATTCATCATTTTGGAATGTGATCACATACCCCTTTTCTTGTAACTGACCGATACTAAGTAAGTTGGCCTTCAGATCAGGAATGTAGAATACATTTGAAATAGACTCTACAAAGCCATTTCTAGTCTTGATAGGTTCCTTTCCCCATCACTTGGATGGTTGTTGAATTGTTGCCAAGAGAAACTGTAGTATGAAAATTAGCATCCAGAGTTTAGAAGAATTCCTTACAACCTGTCATATGGTTGCTGCATCCAGAGTCTACAACCCATACATCTTGATCTGCAACCTTCATAGCATGGAATGACATTAACAATCTTTCTTCTTCTCTTCTCTCCACAAAATTGGATTAATCTCTTTTCTCCTTTTGGAGCCAGCCTGGTATAGCATTCATTTTTATAATGTCCAAGGCGTCCACATCTGTAGCATTCCACCTTAGACTTGTCAAAGTCTCTCTTGCCTTTGTTGTCATAATCGTCTCTGACTAGATCTGCTGACCTGCCAACATCTCCACTTCTTTCTCGACTGCCTCTCCCACGACCTCTGCCTCCTCTTATTTGCCCTCTACCTCTAGAGCTTGAAGTTTCACCTGGTGTGGATATCGGCTGTCATCTCCTCTATTGCACTTGTATGATTGAGCCTATGCTCATGTACTAACAAGGAGCTTTGGAGTTCATCTATTTGCATCTCTTCGACATTGTTTGCTTCTTCGATAGAACATACAATGTAATCTCACTTTGGAGTTAGATAGAGCTAAATCTTTTCTACGACCGCAACATCCGTGATTGAATCACCATGCATCCTCATTTGACTTGCAAGACTCATAACCTTGTCAATATAATCATTCACCGTTTCTCCCTTTTACATTTGGAGAATTTCAAAGTCTCTTCTAACCGCTTGAAGTTGAGCACGCTTTACTCTCATTGAGCCTTGATACTTCCTCCTCATAGAATCCCAAATTTCCTTGGATGTCTTCTTCTTCAGCATTGTTTCCAAGATAGTCCTATCACATGGACTGAAATAAATAGTTCTTGACCTTCAGGTCCTTCAACTTCGATGCTGCCAACCGTTGCTGTTGACCAGCTGAGAGTACCTCGCCTTCATTGCTCTGAATAACCCGTCTCCACCATATAAAAAAACTTCTTTGATCTGACCATAGTGACCATCGAATGGCAGGCTGAACGTAGCTCTCAACTTGTCTTTCTGCTCCCATTCTTGCTGCTGCATGATTGCTCTGATACCTGTTGTTGGTGACAAGAAATTTTGTATCATTCTTTGAGAGGAAGAACTGACTTTGAAAAAACTATGAAAGAAAGAATGCTTGTTTGATTTGAAACCGCAACACCAACTGGAACCACCCATTTCATTGCCTTTCATTCTTAAGCCATCCCGCCAGCTTCTTCAAGTCATTCAGATTTGGGACCTGCACTTAGTGGTTTTCCCTGAAACTCGTCTATGTCCTTGTGTGTGTGATCAGCCAGCTCAAGTTGACCAGAGCCTATAGTATTAGTATTTAGTAGAGTCGTGCAGTGACGGTAATCAAATAATTGATTGTTATAAATAGGGCTAGTAAGTTCAAGTTGAAAGTTATTGTGGTTGGTAATTGCTATCCTTTGGACCGGAAAAGCAAGTTCTCACGCTTTCGAGTGGGGCTCATGCTTCCACTTCTAATTCATATACTCTTTATTTCGGCCATTTAAATCAAACTAACTCTCAACTATTCTAACTTACCGTTTAGGAGGAGCAAAAATGAGTTAGAATGCCGGAGATAGACGAGGGCCAACATATTGAAAGCTTTTTTAGAGTTGATAGATAAATCAAATAACGGGACAAAAAGATCTTTAGTTTGACTTTTCTAGGTTATGTTATTAGGTAACAAGCCAACAAGCAGAGGTTGAGAAAGATCAGTCTCAGTCCCCCCCTTGTGCCCTAGCCTCACCTTGTGCCGTCGAGTTCTTTCGATCCAATGGCGCTACAAAGGCCGAATAGTATGATTCACGCATCCAATCTCATTTCTCTTTTTACATCAATCAAAGCCTTCCTTCTCATCCCTTATCATCTTGGTTATTTCATTGAGGTTTTTAGCTCTTTTAGTTTCCGTGTACCCGTCTGATAAGTTAAGGCCAGTAAATGTTCGCTCGTTTATAGATATATAAGTTTGAGCATATCAGGTTCAAGTCAAGTTTGGAAACAAAGGTTTAACACCCCTCATCCTCTGGTAGAGCAGAAGTCCGATAGCCAGTTAAGCAAGTCAGTAAAAAGCCTGGCCTGGTTGGATGTCATTTTTCTCTTTCAAAGCGTAAGTAGAAAGAAAGAAAGCAAGTGTCCCGGCGGAAGACAGTGCGTGCAGACTTTCTATCATCAAAACCTCTTAGTCAATTATGGCTTTTCTCGAGATTCAAAATCAAGAGAAATCCTCTTTTTGAAAAGAAAAGAATGATGATATATATAAATAAGTAAGCTGAAGCTGACCTTCAAAGCAATTGAGCCTGTGCAGGCTTCTTTCTTGCTTACACGGAATCGTCAGTCTTGCTGCCATGCCAATTTGCAAGCGTTAAGGCAAGGAAAAACCATCAAACTCCGATGACCAGAATGACGATTATCGGGATCCGTCAGGCTATTGGGCCTGGCATGGCCTTTCCATTCCAATATATCTTGACATGGGGTACCGAAAAACCCTAGCTCCTGTAACAGGGCCACTAAAGGGTCATTAGTCCTTTCTTTCCGCTTTTCTTTCTAAAGCTGTTGAGTAATAAGCTAGCTGCTGCAAGAATTGGTTGTTTGCAAGGGGTGTCAAGGTCTTTACTATAACTATATAACGATGGTGGGATTTAGTCAGGCAAGCATCAGTCTCTTGGTTGATGAGTCGTAGCATGTGGCAAGGCTGTTAAAGTTAGTGAAATTCCATTATTCATTATTAATGCGGATAATAAGGGAGTGCTCCGTCAATGTTCAAATTGTCATGATTTCGAACGAGTTGCCGCCTTGTATCCCGGGTGGCCCTTTCCAGGATTTCCTCAAGTGAGCTTCCCTTCCTAAGCTCGAGGAGGAGCGTATTATTTCGACATTTTGAGGCTCCATAGACGGAGAAGTAATAACGAACTGCAAAATCCTCTTCCCTTCTAACCCGAAAATCTAAAAAAAGGGGTGGGGGGACACCAATGTTTTCTATTTGAGGAGCTTAGAGGACAAGCGTTGGCTAAATACCAAAAACTCCGTATCACAACGGATAGGGAAATCGACATCATTTCCCAATGGGAACTCAGAAGAGTAGGCACACAAAAAACCTTCTCTTTTTTTGCGGGTAGATGAGGACTCCCTTCTAGCTCGTTTTGAAGACAGATAAGTCTGGACCTCTCTTTCTTGAATTACGCGACCCTCTTGCAAAAGGTAAGAGGCCTCTCTCTTGGCATTGGCATTTGCTTTCTTTCATGAGGGCTATAGCTTCGTCAACTTTGGTTGGCTTCAAGAAAAGAAGCGGTTCTCCCCATGTTCTGGATTATTTCTCTTGGCCAACCAGTGCTGATGACAAAGTCCGTAGAGTCAAAAGTTCTTGGAAGTGAGGCTTTATTAAAGAGCTTTGGTGGGTGAGGCTTTTTAAAGTGCAGTCTATGATTATGATGTGTTATTCAGTCTCAATGAAATTTGCCAAAAGGAGTCCAATTCAAGCCATCTTTTGCTGGATGGATTTGGCACCGAGGATATTCAAAAAGTGGGAATTTATACTGGGCGGGACGGAAGGGCACTGAAAGAGAAAATCGAACATCTTTACGATTGCCTCCTTTAATTAATCTTAATAAAGCCCAAAGGGCCGTGAAAGAATAGAATAGAATAGAATAGGCTGTTAGGGAGATGGAAGCAAGTCAAGGAATGAATAGCTGTATCCATATTAATGAATTAACTAACTGCGACAATAAAGCCACTTTTTAGACTCCTTGCATCGGGTAACAAGAGTAGAGTCATAGAAGAGGGCCCTATCAAGGGTAGCTGCTTACTGGAGGTTACGAGACGGCAAAGGAAAAAGGAAGCAGTGAAAGCGTAGAAACTAGAACGAAATAGGCAAAGAATCAAGCTTGCCCCCCGTCTAGTTAATGGGGCTGAATCCCGAACCTTACACAAGAAACTAGATTGAGAAAAAGACATTTCTTTCAGTTGAAAAAAGAGTTAGTCGGATAAGATTTAGAAGTAGACGAAAGAAAAGGACTATTATAGTATGAAGTCACTTCCTTTCCCGAGCTAGCTACGTCTCCTTACTGTAAGGTTCCGTTCCCCAGTTCATGAATCAGGCTAGTTCCCTAATCGAGTTATTTGATTAAGGAAAGCCCGTCTTTAGAGTCAGTATGAGCCTCTATCTATCTGTTCATCTCTTTTACAAAGTCAAGCTAGTCCTTTCCTTCCCTTCCTTCTAGGAGTCATCATTCCCCATTCCTTAAAACTGAAAATGAGTGTCCGCTTGCACTTGTAAGAGTAGGGTAGGCTAAAAGTTGAATGCCCCAACTGTTCAGGTGATGAGTATAACCTTTTTCTAGAAAAGGCTCGAGTCCTTGTAGTCAATGTTCCGCTTGACCAACCAAACCTCATCCCCTCGAAATTTGACTTTTCATTTTCTGCAAGAAAGAATCCACTTTGACCTCTTATCTTGACTGCTACTATCGGCAATTTCCCTGATTAGATTTGCCGATGTTACCAATCCTCTCTCTACCCTATAATGAATTTACCATGGTTTCCGGTTGTAACTCAACCGCCCCTCTCCTTTCCTTTCCAGTCGAGCTTCTTCGCCCTCTCACCTCGTAACCTCGGTTTCCCAATTTCATTGCCTTAACCTCGTAAACTCGGTTTCATGTCTTCGACCATCTCCTCCCTTTTCTTTTCTCGTCTCGCTTCTTCGCCCCTTGACATCCCCTCACTAGATAAAAGAGGTTGAATTGGATAGAAAGGATTAGATAGAAAGGCTAAAAAGAGAGTTATGAAAATATCCTTTAAACTAGCAAGGGAACACTTGAGATGCCCGGTCAGAGACCTAAAATGCCTGTAGTGTAGTAGGAATGGCGAAGTCAAACTGGATAAACTGAGCGTCTCACTCAAGCTAGAAGGGCAAGCCAGATAAATAATAGCATATCCTGATCCCGAGCTCCATTCTCTTGTCTATCCATATTCTATATTCTATCCCTAAAGACTGCTTGCTAGAAGAACAAAAGGTGGCCCTCAAAATCGCAAGAGAAGAATCAACACACCTAGATGGGATCCTCGTACCGGAGTGTGACATCAGCTTACATTAGTCTTTCTTCCTTAGGCTCCAATTGAAGATGAATCGTTGTCGAGAGTCAAAATCTCTCTTTCTTATTTAGTATCTACTCCGGCCTCTTGCAGTTCAAAAATCAGAGGTAAGCCGGAGAAATCCCCTTTCCGAAGAGACTGAATGTCAGAACAAACAAGAGAAGGAGAATGCAGAGAGAGTGAAGACGGAACGAAGATCCTTTACAGTGAATAAATAGGGACAAGTGATTGAGTGAAGGAGAATGAATTAATGAATGAATAAGGAAAGAGTATTTCTCTTTTACCGTTAAAGAAGGTGAAGGAGAAAGATCAGTTAAAGAATGAAGAGGGAGTTTCGGAGAAGAGAAAGAGAAAGAAGGAATCTTTCGTCTTTCCTTACAGTTAAGTCGAATTGATTCTTCAATAGTCTTGACTTCTTAATTACCTTTACTGGATTTGATCCCTAAAAATAAGGGAAGGGTAGACTTTGATCCCGTAAAAATACACTTTTCTCCCTCAAAATAGACAGAGGATAGACTTTTAGGGTAAAGATACACTTTTCTCCCTCAAAATAGGGAAAATGAACTCTTTTATCCCTCAAAATACGGGAAAATGAACTCTTTTATCCCTCAAAATACGGGGGGGGGGGGGGGGGGGGGGAAGAATTTATTTTCTTTCAGCTGCTTTCCTTAGGGAAAAAGGTCTTATGAACTTTTACAGTTATATGTGGATAGAATTTCTTTTCTTGAAGCTCTTTTAAGGTTTGACAGTTATATGGGGATAGAATTTGAGAATTCTTGGTCCTTAAGAGTTCCAAAAGTAGGATCAGAGACCGGCCGACTTTGCTCATTCACCGATATGACCTTGCCTGGCCCTATTTACCTTATTCATTCAATCCTTCAAACACAGTAAACAAAGCCGAAAGCAAGACAAGATTCATGAGACTTAACTCCTCTCCGTCTTAGCTTAGCCGAGCTAGCTTTCTTTTATTCCTTGATTTCACTCTTTGAAGATATTCCCTTATTGTTCCTTATTCTTGAAGGAACTGTAAACAAAGACTCAAGATTCATTCTCCTTTAAAGACTATTTATTAGTTAATTCTATCCTCTTCCTATTTTTTGGGATCAAATCCCTATTTTTGAGTGTAAATGTAATGGCGTATTAAGTCAATCCTCTCCCTTACGGTCTCGCACTCCGTCCCTCTCCCTTCCAGTCTCGCACTTCGTCCCTCAACCTTACGATCTCGCACTTCGTCCCTCTCCCTTCCAGTCTCGCACTTCGTCCCTCAACCTTACGGTCTCGCACTTCGTCCCTCTCCCTTCCGGTCTCGCACTTCGTCCCTCAACATTCTTGATCTTCTCCTTCTTTCACTCGGTAAGCTCATTAGCTACTTCACCTTAGCAGCTTTTCAATCCTCAACTCTCAATTCAACCTCAAACCGTCACCTATTTATTCTTGAACTGCTCTTTCTCCTTCCCCTTATACGATATTACCTGACCTATACCTATTTCCTATTTCTTCTCTTTCTCCTTAATGAGAGTTGACTCCTACACCTATGGATTCTTTCACTCAGTAAATAGGTGTTTTGTTTGCATCTTCTCTTCTGTCCTTTACTTTACGGTCTCGCAGCTTCTCTCTCTCCTCGCTTTTGTTCAATTATAAATAAATAACTATTTTGATGGAGATTTGTAGCATCATTCAAGTAAATACAGATTGAGATCGTAGAAACATGAGCTTGTGATATAGCTACACCTAATTCCAAACCGGTTAATGCAAGAACTATAAATAAAGGACCAGGATCCCCTATGAAATAGAAAAGATTATTCATACATAGCATAGTCCAAGCGGACCCACTTAAAATCTTTACTGAACTATGACCGGCCATCATATTAGCAAATAACCGTATTTCTGAGCTTAATGCATGAAAACAATGAGGGATTAACTCAAGGAGTACTAAAAAAGGTGCTAATGACAGTGGGACTCCAGCGGGTAATGAGAAACTTAAAAAATGAAGCTCATTTCTTTGAAATCCCACTATAGTAATACCAATAAAAAGAGAAAATGAGAGACCCAAAGTAATGAGAAAATGACTTGTAACTATGAAGCTATAAGGTATCATACCCTGGGGATTACGAAATAACGAAAAAGTCAAAGTGACCGAGATGCGAGGAAAAAACTTTTGTTTCACATTTTCGGATCCGGAAAGACCGCCTATTTGTTCGTTTACCAGGTTCGACACGAAATCATAAATAAGCTCTACCAAGGATTGCCAAGCATTTGGTACTGAGTTTCCTCCTCCGTTTTTAGTAACAAAATAAACCAGAAGTAGGACCAAACTGAGAGTTAGCATAAAGAAAGAGGGATTTGTGAATGAGAAATAAAAGTTTCCTATATTCATAGGAATCAATGGGAGAATGGCAAATTGCTCAAGTGGGCTGTTGGGCATAACCGTAAGAAACACTTTTTATTTCATCCCTGTAGTTCCGCTTCTTGCTCGCAAAATGAAGAAAGACTTGTCGGAAATCACCGGTTGGGTTGGTCCAACAAAGAAAGGCATGGGATGGGAGAGGCAAGCTAAGTGAAATCAAATAAGATACTAGTGCTACTATAGAATCTTATGAAGAAAGCACGGCACACTTTTATCTCCTCCGTCTACAAAGGGAACAGCTTAGCTTACAGCACAGCGTGTTCGCCACCACACCGGCTGGCTGGTGCATTGGCCTTACCGTAATAGGGCCGAGAAATATGACCCTTCCATTAGAACGCCCCATATCTCGTGACACCCGGAGCGTGGCATTTCCTTTTAGTTAGTCCGTCTAACTTCTTCTAACCCCAAAATGCATTCTTTATCAATCAAGTCTCATTCAAATCTTTGAGTGCATTGCCTGTGAAGAAGAGAAGGGCTTTGTATAGACACCCTTGAACCATGTTCGTCGCCCTAGGCTCACCATTATTTCATTTCATTCTATTTATGGGTTCGAGCTCCAAAGAACATATACATGGTCGGCTTACGTACGTTTCGTTGACCAAACGATAAGGTATACCCCGCTCCCTCCCCTCTTTCTATAGAGGAGAGATAAAGAAAAAAGAAAAGAGATATAGTGATCGTGCCGTAAGATCTTGTTCGTTTCTACTTGAGGTAAGTGATTTTCCTCGATTTTTTTGACATTACATAAGGTAGCTTGCTTACTTATCGCTTGCGCGTCGGATCTAATCAGAGTCAACCTTGGATTAGAAAAACCCCTTTCCCTTATTATCTGGAGTACGCTTGGCTTTGTCTAACAAAGGAAGTCTTTTGGCATTGCATCAAATTCTTTTGATAAGCGTTTCCATCCATTGACTTCTGCCCTATTCCAACATTAAACTAATGATTTTTGGCAAGCAAATTTTAGGGCACTAAATAAGGTAAGGCAAATCTATCGAATACCAAACATCAGAGCTAATAGGCCTAGAAGAGAAGACTATTATTAATGGCAGGCTAAGGCTAGGCTAATTCCCTTCGATGTCAGTACATAGTCCATTTTTGTCCATAGGAGCATTCCAGACTAAGAAAGAGGATGCAGGTAAGTTCCAGTACCATGTTGCTTCAGTTCTCTTGAATGTGATTTTCTTGCTCCCTCACCTGCTTTGAGTTGTCTTTGTGCCCTTTGTTCTAGGACTGATGTTCTTGCCTCTTTTTAGTCACCCAGAAAAAACAATCAGTGATAAAGATAAAGTGCTTTGGTGAATCTCTTATGTACACCAATCCTAATCTACTTCTTTTTTCCCAGCCAGCTAAAGCATTATTGAAAAAGTCAAAGGCGTAGGTAGAAGCTCTCTTATCTCTTTTCTTGCAAGCTATTTTCTAATTCAAAAGCAGTAAATACCTCACCTCAGGTTTGAGGCCTATAATAGAGAAGGCTTAGCCTATTGAAGCGGGGCTGGGTTAACTGCAATAAAATGTTCCACTGTCTGTATGTAGGGGAACTCTCTTTACATTTTTATGACTTGAGTAGTGAGATAGCTAAGTGTAACAAAATTTGTATTGATCCCTAGTTCAAGTCCATGGCTTCATTTCTGACTTAGGTTAGCTAGCAAGTTTCAAAGGCTTGCACTTTTCATACCAGGTCAGTCTCCCAGTTAAGATGGAAGGATTTACTGAAACTTTAACTGAGAAAGAAGCTGCTGCTGCTGCCTGCCTTGATTGGTCGCTGTCTGACTTGATTTCGATAGCCATTCCTTTGTAACTTGAGGACTTCCGATTGATTGGTTTTTCAATGCCTAATTTCTTTAGCAATTCCTTTTTTTCTTGTAAGCTTAGCTAACAAATACGAAACCACCAGAACATAAAGAAAGTTACGGGGCATCTCCTGGCTCAATACACCACATCTAAATAGAGTAAATATAGTCACAAGGGCTTCCTCCCCGAAAGAGAGGTTATCCCTTTAAAATGGAAGAGCTACAAACAAAACCCTCATGGATAACTGACATTAAGGTAGATCGGGCTACGCAGTTAGAAATTCTCGATCGCTTTTGATTATAGAAAAGATTAAGCAAGACGGTGGCAAGAAGTCCTACAGGTGCTATCCCACCAATCTTAAGTCAGACCTATCTTATCCCCCACTTCATGGTCACACTGAAAACAGCCTTTTTGAGTTCCTTCAATTTACACGAAGCCGTTCCCCTCTCCTTTCCAGTCGAGCAGCTTCTCCCCTCTACTCTTCGAGCTACTTAACTTACTCCCTCTTCGAGTAACCCTGCATTGGACTTCAAACACTCACTCTCCCTGAACTGTAAAAGAGAAAGACTCCTTATGACTGAGACAGAACAGGACATATGGCCGGTCTTTCATCTGTTCTTTCCTGAACCTGACGAAAAGAGAGAGATGAATGAGAGTTTACGAACTGAACTACTTCCTTCACGAACCTTCTTTCACTCAATCGGCAATTGACGATATTCCCTTCGCTACTGAACGAACTCGGTAAATAGGCAGGATGATCAGCTAGCTCCTTTTCACCTATTTATGAAGGAACTGATCTTTCTCCTTGGTCCAATTCAATCCTTCACCTTTACAGTCGTAAAGCATAAACTCTCATTAATTGAACCTATTGAAAGAGCTAAAAAGCTCAAATGAAACTTTAACAGTCGTAAAGCATCCATTAAATAATCAATGGGCCTTAAACAAAAAAGAAAGAAAGAAGGGAATCAAACTAAAAGCTAAAGCGAGCTCGGCAAGGCAAGGTAATAAATATTGTAGAAGGAGAGTGAAGGCGAAGGTTCAGGATTGAATTAAGTTACTCCACTCTATAAGGAATAGAATATCTAATTCTTCTTCTTTGACTCTATGTTATTACCTAACTAACTAACCAGATTCAACTGTAAAGGGGCGAAGCCACGAGAACGAGTTGGATAGGAAAAAGAGCTTTACCTTGTAGTTAAATAAATGAAAGAATAAATAGGCATAAGAGTTTAGTCGAATTAATATCCCTCTTATCTTACAGAGGAGGGAGAAAGAGTAAAAGAAAGGAGAAGACAGGACAGAGAGAGAGGAGGTAACCAACCAGCGAAGGATTTCATTCATTCTTTGAATAGGTTACGGGTCAGAAGGGAATACAGAGTAGTTCAGGAGTAAGTGGGCAGCAGAGAGAGGAGAAAGAACAGAAAGAAAAGAGACCGTAAGGCAGAGGAAGCAATGAAACAAGACATAGTTACGGTTCCGTAGAGAAGCTGATAGTTGGAGAGGAAAAGGAGTTCAAGAAGGTAAAGGGTAAAGGGGCTTCGCCCTGAGACCCGTAGGGCGAAGAGGCGAAGACGCGATATAAAGGAGAGGGTCGAAAACGCGAGACCAAAGGGAGAGGGGCGAAGACCTGAGACCCGTAGGGCGAAGAGGCGAAGACGCTCGACGAGAAAAGAAAAAGGCGAGACCGAAGGGAGAGGGTTGAGCTTTCTTCTTTTACAGTTGTTAGGATCGATACCAGTTGTTAGGATCGCACAACAACGCACACGCTCGATCTAGATGAACACAAAGAAAAAGGATAGAGAAAAGTTGCAAGGAGAACTCTGGCTAAAAGGATTTTGTATTGATGACTTCAGGTATGTACAACAAGAGAGAGAGTACAGAGAATAGAAAAGTACATTTTCAAAGCTCTATCGGACCAGATATATATATGGTATAGTTTACTATATATAGCTTTACCAGATTTAGCCATCTACTATATATAGCTATTTACCATATAGCTTTACCGGATATAGCTTTACCATATATAGCTTTACTATATATAGCTTTACCAAATATAGCTTTACCGGATATAACCGTTGACCAAGCTATAAATAAGTATCAGGCTCCATAGCCTAACAACAGTTACATCAGCGAGAGTACATTAGCGGCTTTATTACTGAGTGCAAGCAAGGTTTGGTTCGGTCAGTAAGGATAAATAATCTGGTGGAGTTTCATCTGTGTTTATTGGTCAAGAATCAAAATCAAAGAAAAGAGACCGTAAGGGATAGGTTCCGATTCTGCAGTGAAAGAAAGGAGAAGATCAACATTTATCTAGCATCCCTATGGGATTAAATGAAGCATTGACTTGATTTGCCACTGGCTGGGATGTTTCAAATCAAAGAAACGAAACGAAAGGAACAAGCATCTCCTCGGGCTATTCTAAACCATCCTCCCTGCTATAATTTACATTTGATGAGATTTGATCTCGTAATTGAATGAGCCTCGCCCAGATAAAACATCAGAAACTAAGAAAGGGAAGGGAGATGACCCTATACAGAACAAAGAACCTTTGACTCGACAGAAGGAAGAAGCGAAACTCTATTTGCATATTGCTCTCTATTTAGACGCCGCTCCTGAACTTATTTACTTACCGAGTGAAAGCTGAAATCTGTCTCATTCTTCTTTCGGCTTGACTTCTACATTACCTTGTGAAATCAGGAAGAATCTATTCATTAGCTACTGAACCACTTACAGTTCAATCAAGTTCAAGATCAAGAACCAATACAGACTGATAGTTGTAGAGGTGAAGTAGTTCTGTCGAATTCTGGCTGAGTCTTTCTTTCCTTCCTGGTCTGGAGAAGTAATCTCTCTTACAGGAGAGTCTTTGAGTTAAATAGCCCTCAAAATAGGGAGAAGATAGAATTTCTTAATTAATGGTCTGTAAAGGAGAATGAATCTTCAGTCTTTGGTTACAGTTCCATCAGGGAAAGAAAAGAGAACAAACCGAGTGTTTGAGTTCAATCTGGTGGAGGAGAAAGAAGAAATCAATAGGTGAATGAGCTTTCCCTTGTAAAAGAGTGAAATGGCCTAAAAATAGGGAGAGGCTCAGGGTTGAGGTTTCATCTTCAGTTCAGTCTCTTTCCTTTAACATTACCTAAAAAATAGCCAAAAAAAGAGACAGAGGGGCGAAGCTCTGAGACCCATAGGGCGAAGGGGCGGAGCCACTCGACCGCTAGGGAGAGGATAGACTTTGAAAAGAAATGGTCCTGTCAAGTCTCATTCATCTTTCTTCTCCCTTCTTTCAAACACTTACAAGTCGAATTAATCTTTTGTTTCAGCTTTCCGTCCTATTCCGTTGAATGAATCGAGAGTCTTTCTCTTTGTCTTGTCTCCCTTCAAACAAACACAGTAAAGGAGAAGAGAATTCATCTTTCGGCTTTCCTTTAACATTACCTAAAAAACCAAAAAGGGAAAACGTCAATTTCTTAATCAATGGTCCTACAGAGTCAAAGAAAGAGAATGCATCTTTCTTGTCTTGCTTTTGTCTCCCTTCAAACAAAGACTGTCAAGTTTCATTCTTCGATAGTCTTTTCGAACTCTTTGACCTCAAAAATAGCCCTCAAAATAGACAGAAGATAGACAAAATTCATTCTAGGTCCTAACAGGTAAAAGAGTGAAATCTAGTGTAGGAGCTTGACCTGATGATAGTTGTAGAGGTTCAGTAGTGATTGAGTTCATGGACTCGACTCGTCAGGTTCGTTCCAGTTCAGGTTCAGTCTCATTAATCTTGAGGATTTACTGACAGTTCACTCTCATGAATAAAGAGTCTCCCTTCTCTTTCCCTTATTTCTTTCTATCACTGTAAAGGAGAATGAATCTTGCATTTGAGAATCCATAGAATAGGAACAGGAGAAGGAATCTTTCTTACTTACAGGAGGGAGTGAAAGAAGGTTACCTTGTTCACTGTTCAAGAATAGAGGAAAAGGAGTGAAGCGACCTTGTTTACCGTTCAAGAATCAATAGGGACAATCAGGGAGAATGCATCGATAGTCTTGACTTACTCTTCCGGAGCTGTTAAGAAGGAATCGGAAAGAAGCCAGCAGTGAGACAAGGAACCGGGGACAGACAAGTGATTGAGTTCCGGAGCTGATCTTTCTTTCATTCATTTCCTCCCCTGTAAAGGAATAGAATATCTGATTCTTCTTCTTTCTTGTCAGAAAGGGTTCCGGGTTCAGTAGCTAATGAATTGACTCTTTCTTTCACTCATCAGGATAGGAAAAGGTTTGTTTGTTTCTTGCTTGAGTCTGGAAAAGCAGCTAAGCTAATGAATTTCTTCTTGTTTCCTCTTTCCTTCCGACAATGAATAGGTGAATCAATAGGTGAGAAAGAATATGCTAGGTGGGTGAGAAAGAATATGCTTTCCCGAGTTTACATCCGGTAATAAAGTAGAGGAAAAAGGAATACATATCGGTTCGGATTGAATGACTAATACTAATGAATAAGGTAAATAGGTATAAGGAGCGAAGCAACGAGAGCGCAAGAATAGTTCCGGCTAATGAGCAAAGCAACGAGACTCGAAGAGGGTTGGTTTCCCAAGTTTACAGTGAAAGAAGGGAATGAGACCAATAGATAGAATAGGTTAGGTGAATGAGCTCAGATGCTCGAACATCCTTTCATTCATTTTCTTTTACCACCTTGTCTTTGAAGGAATAAATAGGAGCCCGGAGAAGGCAATGGAATTGTGAGCCCGAGGTTACGAGGTCAAGGCAAGGAGCCAAGCAACAAAGACTCGGAGAGGAGCGAAGCCATGAAACCGAGTTGTAGAGGTGAAGGAGCTAGGTGACGGGAAGTATAAGGGGAAGTCGCTTCTCTGTCTTTCCTTCCTGTTCACAATCACTGACAGGAATATCGGAATCGGAGAATTCCTCGTTTCGTCTTGACCACAATGAATAGGTTCAGGACAGAAGATGCTTTCACCTATTTCCCTTGTGAAAGAAGAATAGTCAGTCCGGGTTTGAGGTTGAGTCTTGACTTTCCTTCCGCTTCAGTAGCTCAGGGCTAGAAAGGCAAGCAAGGTCAGGGAATATCATATAAGTAGCTCGACAGTAAAGGATTTCCAATTCATTTACTCGACAGGAATATCCTCTTCTTCTTCTTTCATTCTATACTCGTCAGGTGTCTGATTCAGATTCTTTCATTCTTGTCAGGTTCCGGTTCAGGTTCTTCAATTCAAATAGCTTTACCTCGGGAAATGACCTACCTCTTTAATAGGGAGAGGTTCAGTAGTGATTGAGCTGATCTTTCTTTCCTTTCTCTTTGTCTTTTACCTATTTCCCTTATTCAAGAGTTTCGGAAGGGAAGTAGTTTAGTCAGGAGTTTACCGAGTTCAAGAATACTGACTGTAAATGAACAAGAACTGAAGTTCAGGTCATATCGGTTCAGCGGCAGGTTCTTATCATCCAGCCTATGTGAAAGAGTGAAAGAATTGTCTTCTTCTTTCATGAAATTACCGGAGCAAATCCTTGGGAAAGAAAGGACAAGCGAAGGAGAAAAAGAAGGTGTAGGTTCAGTAGTGCAGTCTCATTAATAAGTAGCTCGACAGTAAAGGTTCAGGTGATTATCATAGCTTTATCTTGTTCAAGAATAAATCAAATAGGTTACGGAGTGAGGGATCATTCTTCTTTCGTCTTGACTGACTGTTCCGGTTTCACTATCTCTTTTCTTTCACTCGCTAAATAAATAGGATTTTGATTGAATGAATTTACGAGACTGTAAAGTGAAGGTAATAGCGTCTTTGGTTCCGGAGAAGGAATTGAGAGTCTTGACTGACTTCTACATTACCGAGTTCAATCAGTCGTTTAATTTAAGGTTGAGTCTTTCAAAGCTGCTAATGAATTTAATATCCCTTCTGGTCGAGCACTTCCACTTCGTTCCTCTCCCTTCTTTCTTTGTAAATAGGTTCCCGTTCCGGTCAGGTAATTGAGTATAAGGGGTCAGGATCATTCTTGTTTGTCTTGACTTTCCCTTTTTTCACTGTATAAGGATAGGTTCATGAGCTGCAAGAAATTTACTCTCATGTTCAGGTTCAGGTTCAGGTTTTCGGTTTTGTCGTGACTTCCGAAAAAGAAGAAGAATCCATAGGTGTAGGATTGAATGAATAAGGTCATATCGGCTCAGGTTCACAAGATTGCTAAAGGAAGGTTCCGGTTCCAGTTTCACTATCTCTAAACACTGTAAACTCGTTCAAGAAGGTTCCTTCAGTAAGTAATTCAGGATCATGAATTGAATATGCTTTACCTTGTTCAATTAATCAGGGATAGGCAATGCAATTGTGAGACCGATAGGTTCATGGGAAGGAAGGGAAGGTAATTGAGTATAAGGGTTTGGTTTCTTCTTCTTGCATTCTCTTCTGATCTGATTCATTCTCTACTCGTCAGGTTACGGAGTTCAGGATAAGGTTCATGAGCAGCAAATCTTTCTTTCATTTGTTTTCCCTTCCTGTAATTCATCTTCTCTTTCATTTTCTTCGTTTCCAGGATTGAATGAATAATCAGGTTCAGGTTCAGGCAATGGAATTGTGAAACCCATAGGGATCAGAGACCAATAAATAGGTTCAAGAAGAAGACGTTTTACCTTACTGTGAAAGAATAATAGTTCAACCCTACCTAGTTCAAGCAAGAAGAATCGTACAGGACAGAAGATGCAACCAATAGCCTAATTTTCTTACTATTACAATTCCTGTAACAGCTATATAAAACACTGAACCTATACAGTGTTTGAAGGAGTGAAGGAGAAAGAAAGAACAAAGCAATGAGACCGACCGACAGGTGAAGGAGTGAAGCGACCCTATTTACTGTTCTTCAAGTGATTGAATTCCAATTAATCTTTCGTCTTGACTGACTCACTCGAATAAGGAGAAAGAGAAGAGAAAGAGTTTACAGTTCTTGAATAAATAGGTGAGGTGATTGAGCCGTTAAGTTTGATTCTAAACACTATGAAGCAGTGAGACGAGAAGAGGATTTAATTCATTTACTCGACTTTTTCATCCAGCAAGCCTATTTACCGAGTTCGTTCAGTAGTTCTGTCTCATTCTTCTTTCTTCTCATCCAGCCTATCCTATTTACTTACCGAGTGGTTGAATAACGAACCATAACTGACAGGAATAGAGGTTCAGTAGTTCAGTCTAATTCATCTTTCCTTAAATTTGACTTAAAGAAACAAACAAACACCTATTCTATCTATTTACCGAGGGAAAGAATACAGAAAGAGGAGCCCGAGGGGAAGGAGCGAGGTTCAGAAAAAAGAACATAGAGTCAAAGGTGTAGGATCAAGAACCAAGCAAGTTGTTTAGAGCCGAAGGAGAGAGATAGTTTACGAGTTCAATCAGTCAAAGGATCATGAATCTTGTTGAGTCGAATGAATGAATAAGGAGTTTAGTCTTTTAAAGCAGCTCATTGATTCAAACATAGTAAAGGAGAATGGAATGAATCTTCAGTCTCCCTTCTTTCATTCTCTTTCTGTAAACTCTTTCTTTCTTGTCTTGCTTTCGGATTGACTTCCTGTTCTGGTTTTGTTTGGTTGATTCTTCTTTACCTCATTAACCTCGTTCTCTTCTCTTTTCTTTCCACTCTACTTTTCTAAGGAAATTCGCCTCTATACGATTTCTATTCCTAAATCTACTTATTCATGTGGTAGAGCTAGATAAAAGGAGCTCACTCAACTCAACCTATCTATATACCACCCCCCTTTCTTTCCTCAGACTCTTTTACTGGTTTTATGGCTTAGGGGGAATTTCTAGCTTGGCAAGGGTGTATGCACTTTCTTTGCTACCGGAGATCTGCTTGTCTTGTGTCTATGCCTCGGCTTCGGAAGATGGGCGTAGGGATCCATTTTTATATCTCAAACAGCTGCGTAGTAAGATGAGAGAGAAATGGGTAGTGTGTGTGTGGGGGCTTTGATTCAGTACTCTTTTTGATGCTGAAAAGACCACCGGAGGCAAGGGTAGGCAGAAGACAAGGGGTTTGTAGGGAACTACTAAAGGGATGTGCATAAAAAGGTCCGTATTTTCCCTTTCCCGCGAAAACTCAACTTGCAAGTGCTGGAGGTCATTGTTTAGCATGATAAAGAAGTAGGTGTCCACGGTAGACCCTTCTTTCTTTAACCCCTTTATCAATAAGCGGCGTAGTCAGGAGAAAATAGATGCAGAGGCTAAAGCCTGACTCCAAGGGATGGATTCTCTTAGCTAATCAGTTTGGCATTACAATGACTTAATTACATAGGGGCGAAGCAGTGAGACTGTAAGAGAGGAAAATAGGTGTGAGACCGTTCAGGTGAAGGAGAGGATTTCATTGACTCGACTGCAAAGGATTAGAAAGAAAAGGGACCTTTTAACCCTATGAAATAAGAAGAAAGGTAATGTAATAGAGGTTCAGGAGTTGAGTCTGACAGTTAACTCTCTCTCATTCATCAATAGATTCAATCAGGTTACCTCGTTCTCGAGTAGTTCAACCCTTCCTTCTTGTTGGAGAGGTTCAGTAGTTCAGTCGAATGAATCTTTCGGCTTTCCTCTCCCTTCTTTCTTTCTTGAACTGTAAAGGCTATTAGGATAGGTTCCCCGGAGTTCAGGATCATGAATTTCATATGCTTTGATAAAGGTTCCGGATCAAGAAGAAATAGGGACAAGTTCAGTAGTTCATGAGTTTACCTCGTTCTCGAATAGTGAAAGAATCATCCTCCCTGAATATGCTTTACCGACTGTAAAGGAAAAAGAGTGAAAGAAATAGGATCAGTAGCGACGAAGCCACGAGACCGAGTGGAGAGGAGAAGGGGGCAACTTTACCGATAGGGACAGGCAATGGGTGAAACCGACAGACAGGTGAGGGTTTAGTAGTTCTGTCTAATTCTTGCTTGAGTTCAGTGTTTACAGGTAAGGGAATCTCATATAAGTAGCTCGACAGTAAAGCAGCTAATGTTGAGTCTTTCCTCTCCTGTTCCGGAGTAAGTAAGTAGCTCGACCGATAGGGATAGTCAAAGGCAAAGGTTCATAAGTAGGGAGAGGTTAATGAGTTTACAGTTCAAGCAAAGAGAAGAGACCGACAAACACCTATTCCATTTACCTCGTAAAAGAGTGAAAAGAATCATCCTCCTGTTTACCTCAATAAATAAGGGAAGGGAATCGAGTCAAAGGCTCCAGAGGGAGCGAAGTGAACATCCTTTCATTTTCTTTGACCTTGTCTTTGAAGGAAAAATAGGAAGAGGTTAATGAGTTTATAGTGAAAGAACAGAGAAGAGACCGTACCGTAAGGGATAGGTTCAGGTTCCGGGAAGGGTTTCATTCAGTAGTTCCACTTCCGGTCATATCGGGGCAGGGTGAAAGAGCTAATTAATGAATTTACTCGACTGTAAAGGTTCAGTAGTTCAATCAGTAGGTTCACTCTCAGTCATAAGGAGTTGATTGAGTGTTTACAGTTCATGAATAACGGAACAATAAGTCTCATGAGTGAAATCAGTAGGAGAAGGAGGTTGAGTCTGAACTCTCATTCATCTTTCTTACGGGGACTATCAGAAAAGGGGAATGCATAGGAGTAAGTAGCTCTCCTGTCCTGTTTCGGATTGAACTGTAAATAAAGGATAGTCTTTGGGTCGAAGACGCTCGACAAGAAAAGAAAAGGGAGGAGAGGGTTGAGGTTGATTCTCTCTCCTGTAAAGGTTCAGTGATTGAGCGAAGCAGCTTTACCGAGTGGGACAGGTTACAGAGCGAAGCAATGAGTTGTATAGGTGTAGGAGCAGTTAAGAAGGAATCGGAGTTTACCTCGTGAGTGAAAGAAGGAAAAGGGTGTCGGTTGCTTTCGGCTTGACTTCCTGTTCCGGATCATAATATAATTGCTTTAGAGTTCCATCAGTCTAATTCCTCTTGAGTATTGATCTTTTACAGTTCAGGGAGAATGAGTAAATTCATTAGTATAGTGAATGGGGGGTCAGTCAATGAATTGAATATGCTTTCCCGAGTTTACTGTGATGTGAAAGAAGGAATCGGAGAAAGAGCTGGTCAAGAAGGTTCTCATCCAGTTGCTTTACCTTGTTCAAGAAGTAGAAAGAATCTTGAGTTTCGGCTTTCTTTCCCGAGTTCGAGAAAAAAGAACAGACTGTAAGTTAAGTAAAGGATTGGACAGGACGGAAGATGAATGAACCTATTTACCTCCTTCAAGAATAAATAGGGAGAGTCCATCTTCTCATCCAGCTTACCTAGTTCAACCCGAGTTCAAGAATCATCCTCCTGTTTACCTTGTTCAAGAAGTAATAGTCCAGGACTTTACTGTGCCAGAATCCATAGGTTCCAGAGTGAAGGAGCGAAGCAATGAAACCGATAGGTGAAGGAGCCGGGGACATAGTGATTGAGCTTGACCTTCTTCTTTCCTTCCGTAATTCATAAGGGAAATAGGTTCCAGGGAAGGTTCCTTCCTTCTTTTCTTTGAGAAAGGTAAACTCTAACTCTAAGCTGCTTTCTTTCCTTTGATTCAAGAACTGTAAGGAAAAGGGTTGGTTTCGGTTGATTCTTCTTTTCTTTACTTGACTGGAAAGTGAAGGGAAAGGGTTTCGGGTCTCATTCATCTCTTTTCTTTAATTTGACTCCCCCGTAAAGCTGCTAAGCTAATTCATTGATTCTAAAACTCGTCAGGTTCAGTAGCGAAGGGCATATCATATCGGTTCTGGAGTTCCATCAGTAGGAGAAGAAGGATCAGGAGTCTTTGTCTTGTCTCCCTTCTTTCTTTGTTCCTGTTCCGGAGTGCAAGGATCATTCTTGTTGAGTCTTGCCTTCCTGTTCAGTCTCATTAAAGGTGAAGGCAGAGTCCATTCATTTCATATGCTTAGTTTACAGTGAAGGGACAGGTTTAGGAGTTCAGGAAGAAGCTCAGGGCGGCATATATAGAGTATAAGGAGCGAAGCGAATTGTTCATTCGCAGCTCTTTCTTCTCTTCGTTTACTGTTCCGGAAGGGAAGGGAATGCAAAGGAAATGGAATTGCAAGATGAGAGGAGGCGCGAAGCAGCAGAAGACTGTTAAGGAGAGGATCGGTTCAGGTTTCTTGCTTTCGGCTTGACTGACTTCCTGTTCCAGATTGAACTGTAAGGGATAGGTTTCGGAGAGAAGAAATAGGTAGGTGTAGGAGTGAAGGAGCCAGGAGAGAAGTTCGTTCATTTGCTTCTCTTTCTTTCGTTCTGGGGAGGGTTTTCTCTTTCGAATTTCATTCCTGTTCCGGAGCTCGACTGTAAAGCAGCTAATGTTGAGTCTTTCTTGTCCCTGAATTTATTCAATGTAAAGGGGTTACAGTTCAGGATTGAATTCATTGTTTGAATAGGGTCTGGTTCAGTCAGTAGCTCTCGAGGAAGGAAATGGAATTGTGAGACTGTAATAAAGGATCATCAATGGAATTGCTTTACCTCCTTCCGGTAATACTGTATAAGGTTCTGGTTCTGGTTTAGGGGAAGTAGCTCGACGAGACTGTAAAGGAGAAGATCGGGAAAGGGTCTCAGACATGAAACCGAGTTTACGAGGTGAGAGGTCTTAGACGCGAGACGAGAAAAGAAAAGGGAGGAGAGGGTTTCTCTTGCTTTCTTCTTTCCTTCCGGTGAACAACTCTCATTCATCAGGAGTAGAGTCAAAGGTGTAGGAGTAAGTAGCTCGACAGTAAAGCAGCTAGGCTAATTCATAAGGAGTTGATTGAGTGTTTACTCTTCTGGAATAAATAGGTTACGGAGCTCAGCCGCTCGACCAATAGTTGTAGAAGTTCCGGAGCCGGAGTTCAGCCTAGTTCAATCAATCAGTAGGATCAGTCTAATTCAAAAAGAGTCTTTGTCTTGACTCCCTTCTTTCTATCTCTTATCTTTGATTTACACACCAGCAGCTAATTCATTGATTCTGTTTCTGTAAAGGTGATTTTATTGAGCTCAGGGCGGCGGGCATATCGGTTCCAGAGCTCAGGGAATGGAATTGTGTGAAGCTTTGATTCGTTTACAGTCTTTTCAGGTTTAGGCAATGGAATTGTTAAACCGACAGGTGAAGGGGAAGTAGTTCAACCCTTGTTTACAGTTCGGGAAAGAAAAGCAAAGAGACCAGCCATATGCCCTATTTTGGAGAGAAGCCGAGGAATCGGATCAAGAACCAAAGAAAGACCTATTCATTCTATTTACCTTGTTCAATAAGGGAAGGGAAAGAAAAGAGACCGTAACGGATAGGAAAAGGTGTAGGAGTGAACTCGAATGACTCTTTCGTCTCGTCTTTCAAAGCAGCTAAGGAGCGAATCGAACATCCTTTCATTGATTCTCGAACTGTAATCATTCATCTAGCTTGAGTATTTCTCTTTTACAGTTCAACAACCCGAGTTCAGGGATAAGTGATTTAGTTCTGGAGCCGGAGTGAAAGCAAGAAGGTTCAGGTTCATGAGCTTGCTTCTTTTCTTACTGTTCAATCAGCAGGGAGAGAGAGTCAATTCATTTCATATGCTTTCCCGAGGTTACAGTGAATAACATGGGGAGAGGAAAGATCAGAGACCGTAAAATAGCTTTACCTGATTCTTCTCATCCAGCCTATGTAAAAGAGTTAAATGACCTAAAAAATCGGGAATATCGGTTCCCCGGGGAATGAATCTTGTCTGAGTCTTCTTCCTTCTTTCTTTGTGCCTGTTCCGGAGTAGGGTAAGTCGTTCTCCTGTCAAGTAGCTAACTCATGAAATAAGGCAATGGAAGCCACTTTACCTCCTTCCGGTCATATCGGGCGGGGCCAGAAGTTGCTCAAGGCTAGAAAGGCAAGGTCAGGGAAGAAATAGAGTATAAGTAGCTCTTCTGTCCTGTTCCGGATTGAAAAAGGAGAATTTCTCTTGTCTCCCTGATAGTTGGTTGAGTCTTTCAAAGCAGCTAAGGAGCGAAGGAGCTCTCCTCGAAGAGGGGAGGAGTTTACTGTTCAATCAGTAGCAGTAAAGTATTTCTTGTCCCTTCATTTATTCAAAGACTGTAAAGTAAAGGTCCGGTGAAGGATTTCATGAATTGAAAGAATAGGTGTAGGATTTCATGAATTGAAAGAATAGTAGGGTACGGTGAAGTAGCTCTCGGTGAAGGAAATGGAATTGCTCCCCTCGAAGAGGATCGGAGTTCAGCCTAGTTCAAGAAGTACAATGCAGGGTTACTCTCACTCTCTTTATCTCACTCTCTCCCTTCTTTCTTTGTGCCACTGAAGGGACTATCGTCAAGAAAAGGGGAAGTCGCTGATCTTTCTTTCATTCTCTTTCTCTATCGGTTCCGGTGATTGAGCTTGCTTCTCTTTCTTTCCATCCTGTAATTCATCTTGCTTGTCTTGCTTTCTGTTACAGGATTGAATGAATAAGGTAAATAGGGGAAGTAGCCAATGAATTTACTTACTCTCTTGTATGGATAGGAATATCTGATTCTATTCTGATTCTTTCATTCTCTTCTTCTTCTGGTGAAGTAGTTCAGTCTCATTCATCTCTCTCTTTGATAAAGGTTATGCAGCTCTGAAGTTTGATCTAATAAACACTATGAATTTACTCACTCTCCTGTAAAGAAAGGTTCTTCAACAAATAGCTTGATCTAGGGAAAGAAGGAATAGGTTCAGGTGCAGGAGCTGATCTTTCTTTCATTTCTCTTTGTCTTGACTTCCTGTTCACAATCACTTCCTTTCCTTATAATAACTCACAATAAGATAATAGAGTATAAGGAGCGAACGAAGCCACTTTACCTCTTGAATAAATAGCTGAAAGAAGGGGAAGGAGAAGGAATCCGGAGTCTTTCGTCTCCCTGCTTTCTTTCTTGAACTGTAAAAAAGGTATAAGGAGTTAAGTCGAATTCATCTTTCTTGCTGCTTTAGTCTTTCCTTGAAACACTTTCAGGTTCAGTAGCTAGCTCTTTTTCAGTTTCGTCTTGACTTCTGCATTACCGAGTTCAAGAAGGTTCAGGAGAAGAGAATGAATCGAGAGTATTGATCTTTGATAGTGAAGGAATAGGAAAAGAAGTTACATCTAGTTCCCTTGTTTACTGTTCAAGAATCAACCAAGCAGTGAGACTCTCAGGAAGAGGATTTCATTGACTCAACTGTAAAGGAACGAACCTGTGAGACATAGAATATAGGAGTTCACTCTCATTCATAAGGAGTCCATCCGTCCTTACAGTTAAAGAAAGAAAGAAGGTTCAGGAGCGAAGCAATGAAACCGATAGGTGAAGGAGCCCATGAGACCAGACAGACCGATAGCGAGAGGAGCAAAGCAGACTGATAGTTTACTGGCGGGGTTCAGGAGTGAAAGAAGCCAGAGTTCTCGTTCAACCTGAGTGAAAGAAGGGAGCGAAGCTGCTTTACCTTTACCTTCTGAAAGAAGAATAGTCCAGGTTTGAGCTTGAGTCTTTCCTTTCCTGTCAGCTAACTCCTGAATTTCTTCTTGTTTCGTCTCGTGCATAAGAGTGAATTTTCTGAATGAGAAGGGTTTGTTTCGGTTTCGTCTTTACTTCCTGTTCCTCTTACGTCATTCATTGATGACTCTCCCTTCATATGCTGCTCCCTTGTAAAGAAGGATAGGTTCAATCCAGTTCAGGATCAAGATCAGAGAAAGAGTTGGTTGGGTAGGACAGAAGTAAGTAACCTATTTACAGAGTGAAAGAAGCTCGGCTCGAGACAAATACATTCTGACTCTCATCTTCTTTGTATAGGGAAGTTTACCGAGTTCAAGAATAGTGAATGAGCCCGGCCGAGGTTACGGCAATGGAATTGTTCAATTAGGTTCTCGTTCAGTAGTGATTGAGTTTATCAGTTCGTTTCGTCTTCACTCTCATTCATCTCTTTTCGTTTACTCCCCCTCCTGTAAGGTTCCGGAGAATGACTCTTTCGTCTTTCATTCATTTCCTCTCAGGTTCAGTCAGTCGCTTCGCTTAATCTCTTTTCTTTTCTCGACTATAAAGGACAGGACAGAAGATTCAAACACCTATTTATTTACCTCGTTCAGGGACAAGTGAAGGAGAGAAAGAAGGTTCAGGTTCCGGAGAAAGAATCTTGTCTTCAGTCTTTCCTTGAAACACTTTCGAGAACTGTTACGGATTGAATGAATTGAAAGAAGAAATAGGGAATATCGTCAAAGGAGTAAGTAGCTTCTCTTTCATTTTCTTAGTTTACCTACCTACCTTCAATCAAACAAACAAAGACAGGGAGTATAAGTTCGGTTACGGTTACGGCATTTACTTACTCTACTGTAAAGAAAGCAACAAATTAATCTTTTTTAGTTGTTACAGTCTAAACTTAATTAATAAGCAGCAGAAAGAGAAGGAAGTAATTGTTCATCAGTTTACTAAGAATGGGATGGAAGGAGTTATTCTGTCTCATTCAGCTTTAGTCTACCTTCTTTCCTTTTAGTCTCTACTCTAAAGAAAGCATAAAGTATTTCATATATGAGTTAATTAAGGAGAATGATGAAGATAGATAGCTAGCTTGTAACCCTCTTTCCTTTTATTCAAAGACAGTAAACTCTACTTGTTCTTCAGGTTTAAGATTCAGGTTCAGATAATTAATCTTTCTTGAGTTTTTGCCTTGTTGTTCAATATACTCTCACTCAGGTAATAGAATAGACAGATTCTTAAGGTTTCGGGAAAGAAGTAGGTTAGGTAAGAGCTTGAGGATTGAATGAAGTAGCTCGGGTAATACGGGTGAGGGCATTCAACCCTTGCTGTAGTTACCCTTGTTGTAGTTGTAGAGGGGCGAAGTGACTCGACGACAAAGGAGAGGGGCGAAGCGACTCGACTGTAAAGGAGAGAGGAGGGGCGGGCAGGAGGAGCAGATCAAGAATAAGTAAGTAAGTAGTCTTTCTTTATTTACCTTTTCAATCAGGTAAGAGAGTAAGTGGGCTCTCCTGTCAAGTCTGATTAATCCTTCTTTCTTTTAGTCCCTATCGTAAAGGAATAAGAATAAGCAAAAGATAGGTATAGGAGTGAAGTAACTAACTAGGAATCCGAGCGAAGACACTTGTTGTGGTTCCGGGTCAGGTTCAGTAGTTAAGGAGAATGAATCAAGGAGTCTAGTGTTTACTTGTTTGTTCAAGGATAGGTGGGTGAATGAATGAGCTTAGCTTGACTGACTTCCTCTTTAGTGTAAGTTGAAAGAACGAATGAGAGCTTGTTGTGGAGGTGCCGGATTGAAATCAGAAATACGGGGCTGAAAACGGCTCTCTTGTTCTCGAATAGCTAAACCCTTGTTTACGAGGTAAAGGTCATAGAGGTTCAGTAGTTCATTTCGACAATCCTAATATCCTCTTTCGTTTCGACAGGAGAGCAAGCAAATGAAGACGCTGCTTTACCAATAGAATAGATGAAAGAAGGAATAGGTTCAGTCTCATTCATCTTGCTTCTTCTCTTACTGTGAAAGAAGGGACAAAGGAAAGAGTTCTTCAGTCTAATTCATCTTTAGTTCAGTCTTAGTTTACACTTACTCTTCAGTCTTTCAAGCAGAAGTCAAGAAGCCACATTTTCTCTATCATTCCTTTTCTTTGGCTTTTACCCCCAAGTGATTGAAAAGAGACCAATAAGGAGAGAGAGTAGTTCATTCAGTCGTCAGAGAGTAGTTAGTTAAGTCCTATCTATGAAGAAATAGGTTACGGAGTTCACTTGAATGATTGATCTTACAGTGAGTGAAAGAATAAGGAGAGGTTCCGGCCGTAGAGGAAAGAAGGTGAAGGAAGTAGTTAAGGAGACAAAACCAAAGCTAAGCCGCCCGCGAAGCAGCCAGACCGAGAAGAAAGAATAATGAGGAAAATAGCAAGCAGCTTTTTCTTTCAGGAATCCTTTGACAATTAAAGAAAGAATATCAATTCAATCAGGTTACGGGGCAGGAGAAAGAGGGAGTGAACACATCTTGTCTTGCTTAAGCCGTTCTCTTGAAGATTGAAACAAACACTATAGGTTCCTTTTATGCAGTTACTTTTATTCAAAGACTGTAACAGGAGCTTGAGGTTGAGTCTGACAGTTCACTCTCATTCATCAATATTTAGTCATCTTAGTCATCAATATTTAGTCTTTTTTCAATCAAGAAATAGAGTGTCCGGCCGATAAAGAAATAGTGTTTTATTGTATTTCTTCTGGGAATAAAGGTTAGCTTGACCTTCTTGCTTGTAATTCATCTTCTTGTTGTTTGTTTGTCTTGCTTTATAGGTGAATGAGTTTACCTTTCTGTAATGAAGAATGTTCTTGTTGTTATTCTTGTTGTCTTGGTTGCTTGCTCGTCAGGTTCATGCGCTTACCTTTCTTTCCTGTAATTCATCTTGTCTTGTTGTTTGTCTTTCTCGTCAGGTTAGCTTTACCTTTCTGTAATGAAGAATGTTCTTGTTGTTGTTCTTGTTGTCTTCCTCGTCACGGCAGGTTAGCTTTACCCCTTCCTGTATGTAATGAATAGCTTGAATGATTCTTGTTGATCAAATATCTCAAAGCAAAAACACTTGTTTGAGATTCGAATCACTCCACAAGTAAGATTGATCATGTCGAGCTTGAATTATTCTACATGCAACCTAAACTACATAGAATTGCAAAGAAACTTAGCCATTGGCTAAAGAAGAGCACAAATGCTTCTTTTAATATATATTCCAAGTCTGCTTAAAAATACAACATACATGGCTTTATATAGCCTCAAAAATGAAACTACTAAAGGTATTCCAAGAGTTGTAACATTCCTACTTTATGGCCATTATGTAAATGTAACCGAAATTAAATAAAAAGTCTTAAAATACAATAACTCTAAATTACTCTAAATTGTAACCCACCCAAAATTTACAACAATCAAACTTCATTCTTCTTCAAGGTAGCATGAATTGAAACATCTTTTGATAATTTTGACAACCTTTTCTTCACATCTTCATTGAAATATATTGTATGATTGATGTCTCTTGGTTCATATCAGTTGTTGTCTTGCTTGCTCGTCAGGTTACTTAGAGGATTGAAGGAAGGTTAGTCAAGTAGTAAATAGGTTCTCGTCAGGGAATGAATAGAGCTTAATGAGTAGGCAGTAGTAAGTGTAAGAGTTGGAAGTGAAGTTCAGTAGCTAGCTAGCTTTCTCTTTCGTCTTTATTGGAGAGTCCGTCAAAGAGTTCATTCAGTAGTGAAGGATCGTGTAGGCTGACGAATCGTAAAGGGAAGAAGTTGCTTTACACCTCCTGAAATCAGTCAGTAGAATGAATCTTGTATCGAATCCGTTCTTTAGTCTAACTAAGGAAGTAGTTGAGGATTGCCTTGTGAAAGAAGAGTTGGACAGGTTACGGAGCTCAGACTCAGACAGAGTTGGAAGTGAAAGAGTGAATTAATTCATTAGCTGTAGCTTTATCAATAGAATAGGTGAATGAGCTTGACCTTCCGCTCAGCTTAGTTACATACAAAGAAGGTGAAGTGAAAGAGTTCCTTCCATCAGTCTCATTATAAAATACCGGTAAAGTAAGGAGAAAGACTAACTCTCAACAATACACTGAATTTACCTATGAAAGAATATAACGAACAATAAACAGAGACCGTAAAATGGCTTTCCCTTCTCCAAGAATGAGTTTTGGTTCAGGAGCGAAGCAGTGAAACCGACAGGTGATTGAGCGAAGCTGCTTTACCCACAGGTGATTGAGTGCGAAGCCGAGGTAGGTTCCTTCTTTCCATTCATTTCCTCTCCCTAGAAGTAAGGAATCATTAATCTTGTCTTGCTTCAGTCGTCTTGACTTACTACCGGATTATTCTTTGATTTACTCGACTGTAAAGGATGCATAAGGAACGAATTGAATATGCTTGATTTACTTACCACCTCTTTCAAAGACTGTAACAGGATAAGAATGAGCTTCATCTTGTCTTGCTTTAGTCTTCTAGCTTTAACGAGTTCAACAATAAATAGGGGGTAGAACCATAGGGAGAGTAAGTAGTTCAGCAGACAGACTGATAGTTTACGGGGTGAAGGATTGAGTAAGTAAACAGTAAAGGGTCCCGGATCAAGAGTTATACATCATCAGGAAAAGGTTCAGAGAATAAGTAGAAAGAGAAGAAGAGCTAAGCTAAGATTCCCTACAGTTAAACAAAGAAGAGAAGAAGCGCGAATAAATAAAGCAATAGATTATTTCAGTCTTGATTGACTTCCTAGTTTCAATAGTAGGTAGTTCAATAGGTTACGGAGGGAAGAGTAGAATCCGTGTGTTTCATTTGGAGGAGAATAAGTCTTTCATTTGGAGGAGAAGAAGTAGTTGAGGCTTTCCCTTTATTCAAAGACTGTAAAAACTCTTATTCACCGAGCCGAGCGAAAGCTGCTAATTCATTGACTCAAGAAAAGAGCTACAGTTTACTCTTCAATCCGGCTAAAGAAAGAAGACGACGAGAATAAGGTCCCGGTCAGGAGTAAGTAGCGAGTTGGGTTACGAAGGAGAATGAAGTAAGCAGCCCATTTACCTACAGAGATAAAGCAAGGGAATAAAGAGGTGAAGCAGAGAAGCAAGCAATAAGCGAGACCGATAGCAGCTTAAGGGTAAGGAGAAAGAAAGAAAGAAAGAATCCTGCCTAGTTACTACCTTACCTTGGGATTGAGTAAAAGAAGTAGGAGAGTCTTGTCTTACAGTTCAGGATCTAGAATAAATAGGATCAGGATAATTCACAACAAGGAGTTCCATCAGTCTAACGAAGAACATAGTCAAAGTAGTTAAGTTAAGGAGGATCAGTTAAGTAAAGAAAGTAATAAGGCTGGAGGAGAACAGACAGAGACCATAAGTAAAGGGGAGGAGATAATGAATCTTCTTTTTTACCGATTGTCTAGTATAGGAAAAGGGCGTCGGGAGAGGAACAAAGTGCGAGGCCGGAAGGGAGAGGAAAGTTGCTAACTCTTTCTTTCAAACAAAGACTGTAACACCTCGGGTCAGGTTCAATAGAATAGTTCAAGAATAAAGTAGAAGTAGAATAAATAGGAGAGAGGGGAATAGCGGTTACTAGGGGGGAATAGCAGTTACTAGGAGAAAGCAAAATAGCGGTTACGGATAAAGAGTTCGATAGGGTTTACGGATAAAGAGTGAAATAGGAGCTTTACCTGAATTTGGATTATACAGCTTACCTAGTTCCCTTAAGAGTTCTTCAATAGGAGCTTTACCTGATTCTTCTCATCCTGCCTAGAAGGTTCAAGAGTTAGTTCAATCAAGTAATAGAATAGTCGAAGACACTTTACCGAGTTGTAGAGGTTCAGGGGAAGGTTCTTCAAATAGCGCTTTACCTTGTGTTTGAGTGAAATCAGGGACAAGTGAAGGAGTTCAGGAGAATGCATCTTTCTTCTTTCCTTCCTGTTCACTCTCATTCATCTTTCCTTTCGTCTTTGTTTACAGTTCCATCTGGTCAGGGAATCAGGTCAGGTCATATCGGTGAAGGTTAAGGTTTAGGTTCAGTCTCATTCATTCTCGTCAGGTAAAGGAGAGAGAGGGAAAGGATTGAATCTGAATTGCCTCTCCCTTCTTTGTGATAGGTGATTGAGCTGCAAGGAATTGACTCTCATGGCAAGGTTCCGGTTTCACTATCTCTTTGATTTGATTGACTCCCCTGTCAAGCTGCTAATTCATTGATTCAAAGACTGTAAAGGTGAAGGAGCTCTGCAAGGAGACCTAAAGGATAGATAGGTTCAGGGTCAGGAGCGAAGCAGCTTTACCTTAAGGGGAGGGGAAGGAGCTGATCAGCCTATTTACCCAGCAGTGAAAGAATAGAATAGTGAAAAGGCGCCAAGCCGAGGTTCCGGTTTTCGCTTTTGAGTTTTCGATATTGGGTGTTGTAAGATACTATCAATCGAAGAGATAGAGCCAATCCAAGATTTAGTATTTGTTTTGGCGGCATGGTCGAGCGGTAAGGTAAGGCGTGGGCCTGCGAATCCCTCCCTATTTACCCAGTTCAAATCTGCTGGGTGTCGTCTCATCAACAAACAAAAGAATGGTAAAGACTTTGATTTAGAGCTGATATAACTTTATCATTGATTTTCCAGGAGAAGACAAGCAAGCCTCTTTTCTTTCTTTCTCTTTCTCTTTAGATTTGCTTGATTATAAGCATCGTTGGGGTTCTGTAAAATGCTATACATCCTTTCGTCTAGGTTTCGGGTTTCAAGAGAATTTTGTAGAGTAATGCAAATCGTTAAATCTTGCTGCTATGATAACCCTTCGACTCCGGGTGTCTACTGATTGAGTCTTGAATTAGGGAATCTCATTTGATTTTGAATTACGGATAGAGAAGAAGATACTTTATATATGGACTCATGCATGAAAGTATCCAAGTGCTCGAGCAGTCAATCACTATTATATTGAATGGCTAATTTCCTTTTGAATCTGCCAAGGAACTTCTTTTCGATAAGCTCTAGCATGTAATAGGTCATCCCATCTCCTGATTGTCTAAATAGGGGGAGATTAGATCAAATGAGAAAGGAATAATAGTATGGTTGGGTACGTGATAGCTAGTGGTTGATTGACTCTTTTTATACTCTTTGTAATGTAATGAAATGCAGGAGAACAAAAGACTAGGTCTGATTATTCCTACATGGTACTAATTTCAAACTTCCAAGAGTTTCCCCGCCTCTTTCTTTGATTTGTACTTAATTTGATTATACTAGCATATAAGAACTTGTTATAATTCTATATTTGTGGATTGTTTCATCAATGGTGTTGTGCCCGAATCTCTTTTTGACTATGCGCTTTCCACTATTATTAGTTCATAATAATAATGAGTGAGCAATTATAGAATAATAATTCTTTTCTTTCTATTCATAGAGATAGGGGACATAATTCACATGGGGTAAGTCGTCTCGCTTGGGCTGCTTTAATGGTAGTCTTTATTCTCTTTCACTCGGAGTATGGGGAAGAAGTAAGTGGACTCTCTCTAGAAGTACTACTAATTGAAGAATGAAACTGTCTCGTATGGATTGTTTTTGGCTTATTTGATAGATCCTTCTGCAACACTTTTGATCTTTGTGACAATAAAAAAGAGGATTATCCCTTTAAAAGTAGATACATACTTTCGACACGCAAAGAAGATGGACATAGTGGTTGTCCAATGAGATACTCTTCCATAAGAATCTACTACTTCATAATAAGATAGTACCTCGGCCCCATCCATATTACGGTGCTTCCCACTTCTTTGATTTATTATTCTTAGTCTTTTAGTTCTTTTCTTTACTAAATAGTAGGATTTCTGCTTCTTTTATCGAACTCATTTCATATGATGGCTCAAACGTGAAAGATGGGATTGACTAATTCTTTTATAAATCCGAAGAGAAAAAGTGCCTACGGAACTGAACCCCTGGATTATCTGTCAATTGCTCAATCAATTACTTCTTTATCATGCTAGAACAAGGAAGGATTAGTGGGCAGCGCGGGGGCCTTTCGATTATTTCATTTCTGATTCATTGGAACCAAGGTGAATGTATGAAGCAAAGAATATAGAATTGGGCCACGATGGATATTGTATTAACTAACTAGACATATATGTAATTGAGATGATATCTCTAATAGAAAGATATATATTGTAGATTCATCTATATTCAACCTCTAGTTTTATAGAGTACAATTTGATACACTTCAATAACAATAAGAGTATGGTAGAAGGATTAATATATTTCTTTACTAACATACTCTCGGATCTCATAGAAGACTTCTCTCGTAGAATTGATAATTCTAGTCCGCCAATTTCATTTAAGACGCGAAATGGGAATCCTTGTCATTTTGCTTATCTTCAATCATTGATAAGAACAAAGAAAGTCGAGATTAATTCAAATTAATCACTTTGACTCTCTTTACGTCTATTATTAAGTAAGCGGTAGGAACTATAATGAACGAACAGTGCAGTAGCAATATAAATGCTAGAATAGAGACGACTTCAATAATCTCTTTGTTTCCGTTTTGATAGGAAGATCTTTTATCCATACCGAATTCAAACAAAATGCCTGAGATGCAAGAAAGAATTTCAGTACTTTGAGTTTCTTTCGTCTTTGTTGCATTCTTTCTTTTCTATAATCTACTGCCCTCTTTCTTGTCCAATGCAATTATCTGGTTCAGTCTCATCATCAGACTACCTTTCTTTACCCTCTGTTTATAGACAAACTCAAAGCAAACAATAGCAGCGAAATTCATTCAAGGAAAAGTAGGTAGGTTCGAAACTCCTTCCTTTTTGTGTATTGTCCAAATAAATTCCCTTTGTGTATGTGCTTCCCGGAAACGTATAGTACTCAATTCCATTAAATGTGGTGTAATCAACTAGACCCAGTACGGTATTCTTTCTTTTCCGGAATATGATGCTACCCATAATTGTGCGGTAATTAACATATGGCACATATGGCTTTCTCCCATCACTACTCGTTGAAGAAATGGAAATTTCCATATTAGTTCTTATTGGATTTGGATCCATCGGGACTGACGGGGCTCGAACCTCCTTCCTTTTTATGTATCACTACTCGTTGACAGGGCGGTGCTCTGACCAATTGAACTACAATCCCAGGGAAATCAAGTGTACAACATATGTTGGTGATTTCATTTCCTTCAAACCTTTCTATGTAGATTTGTGATTCGAAGAATTGGCTTTACCAGACAGAGACGCGAGGAATAGATTGATATGCACAGAGACATTGACTTTAGTGAGAGGAGCATGGATTAAGAGTGTTTTTTATTCATTCTTTCATATCAAGCATTTCCAAGGACAAATGGGTTATCTCATTTTATGGTGGGATACGTGAATTAGTGTATTGGGCCGAGCTTGATTTGAACCAGCCAGCGTAGACATATTGCCAACGAATTTACAGTCCGTCCCCATTAACCGCTCTCGGGGAAGAATCCATTCCAAGCTTATTCATAATCCATGATCCATTTCCTTTCGTTGTACCCTACCCACAGACAGGGGAAGGCGAATCCCCGCTGCCTCCTGAGAGATGTCTTGAACCACTAGACGATGGGGGCATACTTGCCCGACTGCCATCATACTATCTATGAGAAGAAAGAGTATGAATAGTTTTTAGAAATTGTCAATATAAATAGAATCGACTAATATGATGCAATTCGAAGGAGTTTTCTGTCTTGCATTATTCCATAGAATTCTATATATCAATTATTTGATTTAAATCATACGAAGGCTGTGTTAGGATCGCACAACAACGCACACGCTCGATCTAGATGATCACAAAGAAAAGGATAGAGAGAATTGCAAGGAGAACTCTGGCTAAAAGGATTTTTTATTGATGACTTCAGGCATGTACAACAAGAGAGTTCAGAGAATAGAAAGTACATTTCAAAGCTTTACTGGACGGGATATATATATGGTTCAGTCTACTAAATATAGCTTTACTAGATTTAACCATCTACTATATATAGCTATGTACCATATATAGTTTTACCGGATATAGCCATTGACCAAGCTATAAATACAGGGAGCAGACTCCATAACTCAACAATTCTCCCACTTGGAGACTGATCCTACACCATACCAATTAGGGCTTTGCATAGCTTTAATTTTCCAACATCAACCCATTTTGTCAACATGTCTGCTGGATTCTTTGCACCCTCTATCTTCTCCAAACACATATCGCCTTCTTCCACTAACCTGCGAGTGAAATGGTACCGTCTTCTAATGTGTTTTGTCCTTGAATGATAGACTGGGTTTTTCACCAACTGTATGGCACTCTAACTATCTGTATAAAGGATCTTCTTGCACTGCTTCCGGCCTAATTCTTCTAGATAGTCTGTCATCCATATCATCTCCTTTCCAGCTTCAGCTATGGCCACGTACTCAGCTTCAGTAGATGAAAGAGCAACGCATTTCTGAAGCTTGGACATCCAACTCACTGCTGTTCCATCTATAGTGTAGATATACCCAGATGTGCTCTTGCTGGAGTCTACATCTTCACTAAGATCAGTATCCACAAAACCTTGCAGAACTACTTTGCCATTGCCATAACAAAGTGTAGTATTGGATGTACCTCTCAGATATCTCAGAAGCCACTTCACAGCTTCCCAATGTTCCTTCCCTGGATTTGCCATGTACTTGCTAACAACTCTCACTGCATGTGTTATGTCAGGTCTAGTGCAGACCATAGCATACATCAAACTCCCAACTGCAGAAGCGTACGGAACTGATGCCATGTGCTCACGTTCCTCAACTGTCTTGGGAGATTGCCCCTTTGACAATTTAATATGATTTGCCAAGGGGGTAGTCCTGGGTTTAGCATTATTCATCTTGAATTTGGACAACACCTTCTCAATGTACTGCTCTTGGGATAGATTTAATGTGCCAGCAGATCTATCTCGAGAAATCCTCATCCCAAGGATCTGCTTCGCTGCATCTAAATCTTTCATCTCAAATACTGAAGACAAGCTTGCCTTCAGGTGGTTTATCTCCCTCATACTTGATCCAGCAATTAGTATATCATCCACATACAGGAGTAGAAACACATAAGAATCAGTGTATTTCTTGAGGTAGCAACACTGATCCTTTTCACTTCTGTGGAAACCACTCTTGCTCATGAAGGAGTCAAACTTCTTGTACCATTGTCTCGGTGCTTGTTTCAGTCCATACAAGCTCTTATTGAGCTTACACACCATGTGCTCCTTGCTTGGAGCTGCAAATCCTTCGGGTTGTTGCATATAGATCTCCTCATCTAGATCTCCATGTAAAAATGTCGTTTTTACATCCATTTGCTCAAGGTGCAAATTCTCCGATGCAACAATACTCAGTAGAATTCGGATAGTAGTTAATTTCACAACTGGAGAAAAGATCTCAGCATAATCAATGCCTTTTCTTTGTGAATATCCTTTAACTACTAACCGAGCCTTAAACCTCCTTCTGCCATCTGGTTCAACCTTGATTTTGAACACCCATTTGTTCAACAGAGCTCTCTCTCCTGTAGGCAACTCAGTCAGCACCCACGTATTATTCCTTTCAAGTGAGCTCATCTCATCATCCATGGCTTGCTCCCACTTAGTTGAATCTTCCACTTGTAGGGCCTCATCAAAGAACTCTGGTTCTCCTTCGTCAGTCAGCAACAGATAATGTAATGAGGTTGAATATCTATCTGGTGCTCTGGTAGTTCTGGATGATCTTCTCAACACCTGCTCAGGTGCAACTTGCTCCACGTCTGGTTCTTCAGCAATAGGATCAGCCACATCTGGTTCTTCAGCAATAGGATAAGGAGTTTCTTGAGCTTCTGTTGTACCATCACTGTGTGAATTTTCTTGCCACTTAAATTCAACTCCCACTTGCTTCGTAGTCTCAGAGTTTATCTTCTCTCTGTCCTTGTACATGACATTTTCATCAAAGGTCACATCACAGTGTCTTAGGATCTTCATATTTTTCTCATCCCAAAACCTATACCCGAACATGTCAGAGCCATAGCCTATGAAGTAGCATTTCACAGCCTTAGCATCAAGCTTATCTCTCTTCTCTGGATCAACATGAACATACGCAGTACAACCAAAGGTTCTCAAGTGAGAGTACTTGAGTTCTTTTCCTGTCCATACTTCTTCGGGCAATTTGAACTTCAAGGGTACTGATGGCCCTCTATTAATCAAATATGCTGCTGTGTTCACAGCATCAGCCCAGAATGTCTTTGGCAATCCAGAATGAATCCTCATGCTTCTTGCTCGCTCATTCAAGGTTCTATTCATCCTTTCTGCAATACCATTTTGTCTTGCCTTACTGGGAATTGTTCTTATTAATCTAATTCCCTCAGCTGCACAAAATGTTATAAACTCTGATTTGTTGTACTCTTCTCCATTGTCAGACCTCAAGCATTTGATCTTCAAGCCGGTCTGATTTTCAACTTCAGCTTTCCACTTCTTGAAGGTGGTAAACACATCTGACTTGTGTTTCAGAAAGTAAACCCATACCTTCCTGCTGAAGTCATCGATGAAGGTGACGTAGTACCTTGATCCACCAAGTGATGATACTGGAGATGGTCCCCAGACGTCTGTATGGACCATTTCCAACCGCACTTTCTTCGGTTCTCTGGCAGCCTTTGTGAAACTAACTCGTTTCTGTTTGCCCATAACGCAGCTCTCACAAAGACCCATATCAACAGATTTTAAGCCTTCTAAAGCTCCTTTTGCAGTCAGCATCTTCATTCCTTTGATGCTCATATGTCCAAGTCTATTGTGCCATAGACTTGAATTGGAAGCACTCTCAGCAGCAGCAGTCATGTTTATACACTCTGCAGTAGTGTATAAGGTTCCGGATTTTGTGCCACGCGCAACAACCATGGCGCCCTTCACAATCTTCCAGGAACTCTTTCCAAACTCTGCTGCATAGCCTGTGCTATCCAACTGACCAATAGAGATCAGGTTCTTCTTGAGACCAGGAATGTATCTGACATCTTGTAATGTCCATTGATTTCCTGCTGGAGTTTGTATGGAGACATCTCCCTTTCCTTCAATCTCCAAGGTTTTATTGTCGGCAAGATACACCTTCCCGAAATTTCCTGATTTGAAATTTTGAAACAATTCCTTACTTGGAGACGAATGGAACGATGCACCTGAATCCAAAATCCAGGATTCAGCTGGGCTATCCACAACTAAGGATTAAAACATCCTCAGCATCTTCTGTTGTGTATATAGAATCATCATCATCTTCAGATTTATGATTCTGCTTCTTCTTTAGCTTTGTACAATCTGTCCGAAAGTGTTCTTTTCCCCCACAGCTCCAACACGTTACGTTGGGTTTGTTTGGAGATTTTCCCCGATTCTTTGATTTTGAACGCCCATGTTTGTTTGAGCTATTTGATTTGCTTCTTCCCCTTCGATCAACACTGAGAGCATTGCCTGATGAATCTCCAGTTTCCCGTTTGCGAATACTTTCGCTGAGAACTACATCTCGAATTTCATCAAACTTCAGTTTATCAGATCCTCGGGAACTGCTGATTGCGGCAACAATAGTATCCCATGACTCGGGTAAGGATGATATCAAAATCAACGCTTTAATTTCATTTTCGAAATTAATTTCCACCGAACCCAGTTGACTTATGATCATATTGAATTCATTTATATGATCCGCAACACGTCCACCTTCAGACATCTGTAGATTGAACAATCTACGCATCAAATACACCTTGTTCATAGCCGACGGTTTTTCATACATATTTGACAGCGCCTTCATCAGATCTGACGTTGTCTTCTCCTTGATGATGTTAAACGCCACGTTTCTGGATAGCGTCAACCGGATCATCCCTAAGGCTTGTCGATCCTTGAGCTTCCACTGTTCTGTGGTCATGGTATCCGGCTTCACCCCCAACAGAGGTTCGTGAAGATCTTTCTGGTACAGATAATCTTCAATCTGCATCTTCCAGAAACCGAAATTGGATCCATCGAACTTCTCAATTCCAATCTTTGAACTTTCCATCTTCACAGATCGTGGTGAATTTTGCCTTGCTCTGATACCAGTTGTTAGGATCGCACAATAACGCACACGCTCGATCTAGATGATCACAAAGAAAAGGATAGAGAGAATTGCAAGGAGAACTCTGGCTAAAAGGATTTTTTATTGATGACTTCAGGCATGTACAACAAGAGAGTACAGAGAATAGAAAGTACATTTCAAAGCTTTACTGGACGGGATATATATATGGTTCAGTCTACTAAATATAGCTTTACCAGATTTAACCATCTACTATATATAGCTATGTACCATATATAGCTATGTACCATATATAGCTTTACCGAATATAGCTTCACCATATATGGCTTTACCAAATATAGCTTTACCGGATATAGCCATTGACCAAGCTATAAATACAGGGAGCAGACTCCATAACTCAACAGGCTAGTACCCTTCGGGAAGTTATTGGTTTGCCATATGCTATAAACGAACGGGATGAAACTCTCTCATACTTAATCTCATTGGTACGATTAGGTTAGGTAGGTGTATATTTCGATCTCACACTAAGCCAAGAAATTCATTCAAGGAAAAGGGAAGGTAGGAAATCTGGGGAAGAGAGGGATAGGGATCCACAAGTTCTTGTTAGAATTCTTTTTCTCGCCAAGTCGAATTGCTGCTTTATCAATGATTCTGTGAATGGATCTATATTCAAGGGTGTACATGTCTCCATCAAATGAATTAGGGTGGGGCTCATCCATTTAATTAGGATCAAATCCAATAAACAAACCATTTTACCTAGACTCAGTAGAGTAATCAATCCTCTTTTTCGTTCCTAAATCAGCGAGTGGATAAGACCCATTTATGTACATTCTTCTCATTTCTAATAATTATAGAGACGCAACTCATCGTGGCTAGTGGCTTATTCAGTCAAAAATTGAATCAAACAAATAGGCCTTTTTCACTAAGTGGTAGAGTAACGAACGCCATGGTAAGGCATAAGTCAGCGGTTACAATCCGATAAGCATGAAATTAGAACAGTAGATCTTTTTTTTTTCATTTTCATATTGATTTGGTACACACACAGGAATCCGGCGATATTGACGATTCAATCATCTTGTTTGTAGACGTTCTATAGGCAAAAATGGCTATCTATTTTCCTTTCGCGCCACAGAGAAACGAACGGTTATTCCAAGTCACTATGAGCCCTTTCAAAATCTCTTTCTTTAATTCCAAACACAGTAAAAGATAGATAGGTATAGGATTGAATGAATGAATTGACTCTCATGTAAAGGAAAGGAGCGAAGCCACCTTGTTTACTGTCTTTGAAGGTTCAGGGGAAGTAGTTCAGGGAATATCGGTTCACTCTCATTCATCTTGAGTTTCGTCTTTCAAGCTGAATCAAAGGAAAGCAAAGAGCTACTTCATTACCAAGTGTTTGAAGGAAGAAATAGGGGAAGGGGAGAGAAGCCGAGGTTCGTGCTTCTTTCGTTTCGTTTTTCACCCAAAAAATAGACAGAGGATAGGAAAATCTCCCAAAAAAATAGACAGGGGATAGGAGCAGAAGATTCAGTGGAAAATACAATCTAGAGCAGGTTGGTAAACCACTTTTGTAATCTCTTACCAGGCCAGCAGAATCCCTCTAAGTTCCAGTGTAGTCCTTCTCCATTTTGTCAGCCAGTTGTAGTAAGATAAGCCCCTCCAGCGGTAATGCCTTCCTAAGCCCATCTTATCTTGACTTGAAAGCTCTCTCTGTGAACTTCTCATCGCCCTTAGCTTGGCGCTAGATTGATTCTTTCTTATTCTATTTTCTCTCTATAAAGGGGGATCAGGTCCTTAAGGGTATGGGTTCAAGGTTGCTCTACTTACTTGATTAATGATATATTTCCTGAGAATGAAGCATACTTCTGACTATTGCAGTACTTATGGCGAGTACTAAAGGATATATTCTATTTTGATCTATCTTTTCTATACTCTTATTCGTTGCCAATTCCTGTTTTTGCTGAAATTCCTCCGCTAGTATTCTATGAATAGGATAGGATTCTCTCCACATGTACATTGTGTAATATCAGTGACAACTAGATCACTTATTTATTTATAAGGACATCCTTCACGGACAGAAAATGCAGTCAGTTTGATTTTGATAATGATCGAGTTACATTGCTTCTTCGGCCCGAACCCAGGAATCCCGTAAATATGATGAAAATAGATCTTTGAACATTCCCCGTATGAAAATCAAATATGAAACAAGAGAGAGAATAAAGAAGGAGAAAGAGAAGAGAAAGAAGAAATAGGGGAAAAGCTAAAGAAGAAGAAATAGTCTTTACAGGAGAGTACATCAGTGAAAGAAGTAAGATCAGGATAATGAATCTTGAGTCTGACAGTGAACGATGACGAATAAGGAGTGTTTACAGGATAACGAATGTTTAGTTGAGTCTTTCCTTTCAACACTTGAAGGGGAAGAGAAAGAGAAAAAATGAATCTTTCGGATTTACTTACAGTTAAGTCGAATTGATTCTTCGATAGTCTTTCCTGACAGTGAACGATCATTCATAAGGAGTGTTTATAGGATAACGAATGTTTAGTTGAGTCTTTCCTTTCAACACTTGAAGGGGAAGAGAAAGAGAAAGAAGGAATCTTTCGGATTTACTTACAGTTAAGTCGAATTGATTCTTCGATAGTCTTTCCTGACAGTGAACGATCATTCATAAGGAGTGTTTACAGGATAACGAATGTTTAGTTGAGTCATTCCTTTCAACACTTGAAGGGGAAGAGAAAGAGAAAGAAGGAATCTTTCGGATTTACTTACAGTTAAGTCGAATTGATTCTTCGATAGTCTTGACTGACAGTTCACTCTCATTTCTTCTTCGATAGTCTTTCCTTCCAGTTCACGATCATGAATCTTGAGTCTTTCGTCTTTCAAAGCAGCTAAGGAGCGAAGCGAACATCCTTTCAGTAGTTCAAGAGTGAAGCAGCTTTACCAACAGGGGAAGGAGTTTACCTCGAACAAGAACTTATGGGACTAGAGAGAGGTTCGTTCAGTCTCTTTCCTCTTGAGTTGAGTCTGGCTGCTAAGGAGTTCAATCAGGTTCGAGTTCAATAGCTAATTAATGAATTTACTCACTCTCTTGTAAAGCTCAGGTCATATTGGTTCAGTCGCTTGCTTCTTTCTCCTCTCTTTCTTGCATTTTCTATCGGTTCCGGTGATTGAGCAGTTAAGTTTGATTCTCCCTTACACTGTCAAGTTTCATTCTTAGTCTCCCTACCTTCATTCTATTCTCGTCAGGTTCAGATTCAGTAGCTCAGGTTTAAAGTTGAGTCTTTCCTTTCAATACTGGATGAATAAAGAGAAAGATAAGTTCCTGAATAAATAGGGTCAGGATCATTAATCTTCTTTCGTTGAGTCTTTCAAAGCTGCTAACTCCTTCATTTCTTCTTTCACTGTCAAAAAGGATAGGAAAAGGTGTAGGTCAAGTAATAAAGGTTCTGGTTTCGGAGCTTTTCTTTCTGGCATTTCTTTCCTCTCCCCTACTGTAAACTCTCATTCATCTTGAGTTTTGACTTGAACCACTTGATGAATAAGGGATCAGTTCAAGAAGAAATAGGTTCCGGTGATTGAGCTTGACCTGATTCTCATTCTGCCAGTGAACTCTCATTCATCGATAGTCTTTACTCTCCCTTCTTTCACAGTAAAGGCTATTAGTGGGATAGGTTGAGTCGAGACTGACTGTTCTTGATCATTAATAAGTAGGTTCAGATTCAGTAGCTGCTCAGGGAATATCGGAAAAGAAAAGGAGTTCAAGAGTGAAAGCAAGCCAGTTCCTTACAACCCAGCAAGCAAAAGGAGCCCGAGCAAGTAAGAAAGCCTGTTCCGTAAACTCTCTCTCTCGAATGAATAAGGAGTTGAGACTGGCTGTTCCGTCGAATGAATCTTTAGTCTCCCTTCTTTCCCTTCAAACACTAGCAAAAAGGTAAAGGGGCGAAGGCCTAAGACCGACAGGCGAAGAGATGAAGGCACTCGAACGATAGGGAGAGGGGCGAAGCCATAGGGAACTCGACAGAAAGGGGTGAAACCACTCGACCAAAGGGAGAGGGGTGAAGGAAATGGAATTGCTTTATGAGGTGAATGGGCAGGTAGGTTCCGGTTTTCACTTTCTTCTTCTCATCCAGCCCCGAACAAATTACCTCGAAAATAGACTCTTTTATCCAAAAAAATAGAGAGAAGATAGAATTTTCTAATTAATGGTCTTTACAGGAGAATGAATAAGGAGTTTCGGATTGACGACTTCCCTTCAGGTTCCGGAGAAAGAAGAAATAGGTGAAAGAAGGATTGATTTCATATGCTTTACCTTGGAAGGTGATTGAGCTTCTCTTTCTTGCTTGACTTTCTCTTTGCCTTTGCTTTACTGTAAAGGTTCTTCGGTTCAGGAGCAAAGCTGTGAAACCGATAGGTTCAGGAGCGAAGCTGTGAAACCGATAGGTGAAGGAGCTGCAAGGAATTGACTCTCCTTTCACTGTCAAAAAAGGAGTTCAGTTCTACAACTCTCATTCATCTTGCTTTCCTTGAGTCTTGAGTTGAGTGTTTACAGTTCAAGATCAATAGGAAAGGGTCATATCGGAAAAGGAGAGAAGACAAAGACTGAGTTTACGAGGTTCAGGAGAATGCTTCTTTCTTGCTTGAGTCTTTCCTTCCTTAATTCAAGAGTGTTTGAAGGGAATAAAACAAAGCCAGCTCGGCAAGGGAATATCGTATAAGGTTCATCAGGTTAGGGCATATCGGAAAATGAGCGAGAGGAAAGAAAAGCAAAGAGAAGAGATCTCTCTCGTTCAAGAAAAGAGCTACTGAATGAACCAACCCATTTACTGGGTGAAAGAATCCATAGGGGAAGGGAGAGGAAAAGAAAAGGAGAAAGAATACAGAGGAGCGCAGCGAACATCCTGTCATTTGTTGTAGAGGTTCAGGTTACGGTTCATGAGCTGATCTTTCTTGACTTACTCTTGAGTTGAATGAATCTTGAGTCTTGAAACACTTCCCTTCAACCACAGTAAAGGTAAAGAAAGGATAGGTTCAGGTTAATTAATCTTACCGACAGTAAAGGTTCAGGGGAGAAGCTGATAGTTGGAGAGGCCTACGGGAAGGTTTTCTCTTTGTCTTTTACCGAGTTCAATCAGGTGTAGGAGTCAACGAGAATGAATAAGGAGTCCCCATTCTTTCATAAGCTAAATAGGGGAAGGGAAGAGAGGTGAGGGAGTGAAACCCTTGTTGTAGAGGGGCAGGAGCGAAGTTGTGAAACCGACAGGGGAGGTGAAGGAGCGAAGCAGCTTTACCGACAGGAAAAAGAGTGAAACAGCTAGACCAAGAGGGAGAGGAGCGATGCCATGAAACCGAGTTGTAGAGGTTCAGGAGCTCATTCATTTACTCGACTGGAAAGGGACAGACTGATAGGTTCCAGAGTTCACTCTCATTCATCTTTCTTTTCTTTCTTTGGATCAAGCCTTGCACCCCTTTGTCCCGTTCACCTTTCAGTGAAAGCTCCTTCCTTTCCTTTTCTTCTAACTATGCTCCGCTGAAACCCTTCCTCTTCTCCTCTCATCCATGCTGGTTCATCGGTTCACCTCCTTCCTTCGTCGTCTTCGTCGCTATCGCGACCACGCTTATGGGGCCTCTATCTCTTGGTTGGGAGAATAGATCATGGTGATTAAACAAGGTACATGGGTTCGGTGGCATCTGCCCGACCCCGGCTGGTTCATGAGAATGAGTCTGATATATATGAAAAATGAGTCTGTTCCCTATGTTTTGCTTTCATTTCTTATTCAACTTGGATTTGCCCTGGAAGAGTGAATCAAATTCCTCTAGTATATGATGCAATTTCTTCTTTTTTTCTTTTTTGATGTTGGTTTCGTCGCTATTGTATAAAGAGCTTTCCCTTGTCCAGTTCGCAGCGCCTATTTCGTCATCTTTGCCTGAGAAGATGTACTCCGCTAGAATAGACTATGCAAGCTCAAGAGCCCCCGACCTAGCTTGTTAGCTGTTCCGATGACGGATCCTATCTGTTACCAAGTCCTCTTCGTCGCGTAGCTACATTTTCTCAGCTCCTTCCTTCGTACGCCTACTTTATAAGAAAGTTTCCCGCCGTGTGTTTTAGTTAAATGATTCATTCCGGAACATACCTTTGTCTCATTTGGTTGTGCACGTATACATGGTGTCGTTTCATCTTGTACATTGGCTAAAGAATGGATAACTTGGTCGTTGCATGCCAAAGAAAATCTTTAGCCTAATGCTCATTTGATCCCACATGAGAATTAGTCCACCAACATAGAAAAGTACAGTGATGCTGTATACCTTTCCTCCCCAACCAGTAATTTATGACAAATATAGGATCCTCAGTCATGACCACATTCTCCATCATTGTAATAATCAACAACTTCACTTTCTCACCCCTCATATGCAAGGGAACATCGGAGTTGCACCTTTCAGCAATGTAAGTCTTACCAATTCCCAATCCCCTTATCATACCAAAAGGATGTAGAGGCACCATTTCCAACAAGCTTGGAGCAGTCTTGCTTCAGTACATTCTTGCTCTAGTAAATACTAGGCCATGTATTTGAGTTGGCTTCCAGAGAGGATTGCGGAAAGGAAGAACCTTTTTTTGTGACTTGGACCAAGATACCCTAGTTCCCATCGTTTTGAGTACTCTTTGCATCCTCATATTATGAGAAACTTTGTCCCGTTGCTTAGCCATTCTTTCTTTCTAGGATCATTATTAGATATTGAATGAATGTTAATACATAGGCTAGCGGTAAATCCTTCTGCCCGCCTCTCCTCCTAAGACCGGTAATCTCGCATCTATTCATTCAATTGGAAAAGGAGAAATTGCAGTTGAGAGCTAGTTAGTTTCAGGGATCGGTAATTCGATCAAAGCACCTTCCACCTTCCCTTGATTTAGATTCTAGTCTCGGGGCTTCAATCGGGAAATTGTAAGAACCCTTGAATCGAATGATCATACAAAAAAAGGGTGACCGGGGTTGATAGCATACCTGTCTCACATTTACTCAACAACTCTTCCTACACATCCAACAAGAATGCTGATGGAAAGAAATAGGATTACCTGTACCTCTTGATGTCAGTTGGGTTCGGGTAGGGATGGTGTATCGATCAGCGGAGATTCTATACCAAACTAATTCTGCTTTTTCCGATCGAGATGAGATTTACGTGCTATGGGACAACCTGCGCTTAGTAGTCTTACTATTATGGTTATGGTGGTGACTACCTTTCTTCTTCTTCGTGGTACCAAAAGAAAAGAGAAAGAGAAAGAAGAAATAGCAATAGGTTCAAGATCAAGATCAGTTTAAATAGGTATAGGAGTGAAAGAAGGGGCAGTAGTTTAGGAGCGAAGGAAGCCACTCGACCGTAAAGTAAAGGACAGAAGATGCAAGCTTTAACCTATTTACCTACCAACTCGTGAAAGAAAGAAAAGGAGCGAAAGCTGTGAGACAAGGAACCGGGGACAAAAGAGGCAATTCAATCCTCAGTTTACCTAGTGAAAGAAGAAATAGGTGACGGAGTCAAAGATCCTTACTTAATAGGAGTAAGTAGGGAGAGGAGACTGTAAAGGACAGGAAAGAAAGAAGAGATGAGAGACCGGCCATATGTCCTCTTATGTCTCAGTCATCTTGAGTGGAGTCTTACTTTGAATGAAGTCTTTGAAGGTGAGAAGGAAGGATCATTCTTGCTTGTTTCTTACAGGAGAGTAAGTTCAAGAAAAGGGTTGAGGTTGAGTCTTGACTGACAGTTCACTCTCATTCATCGATAATGTTTACAGTCTCGTAAATGAATTTCATATGCTTTCTTTCAGGTTCAGTAGTTCACGAGTTTACCTCTTGACTGACAGTGAAGGAGAAGAGAATGAATAGTGAAACCCGAGTTCCATCAGGAGAACTAATAAGGAGTCTTAGTTTACAGTTCAAGAAAGGATCAGATCAAGAAAGAATCCATTAGCGGCCTTACCTTTGTTACAGTTCGGGAAAGAATAACTCACACTCACTGATGGTCAGACAATAGAGTCAAAGGGGTGAAGCCACGAGACCGAGTTGGAGAGGTTCAGCCGTACGTGAGGAGAAAGATCCGTTCAAGAAGAAATAGGTATAGGAGAATGAATCTTGCTTTCGTTGAGTCTTGAGTTGAGTGTTTACAGTCTCGTAAATGAATTGAATATGCTTTCCCTTGTCTTTGAATAAAGAAGTAATAGTAAGCCCGAGGTTCATGAGTTTATAAGTAAGAGAGTCAATTCAATCCGAAGCAGCTTTACCAAGTTCTCGAAGGCAAGGGAATAGAGCCTCAGGTTCAGTCTCTTCTCTTTCTCTTTTACACCTTGTGTTTGAATAAATAGGTTCAGGTCAGAGAGTATAAGGTTACGGTTTGAGGTTGAGTCTTTCAATTCTCTTTTCTTTGTGAAGGTCAGGCAGGGAATAGAAGTTGAGGGGTGAAAGAGCTCGACCGGTAGGGAGAGGGGAAGGCAATGAAATTGGGAAATGAAACCGAGTTGTAGAGGTTCAGGAGCGAAGCCAGCCCAACCTGGTCGTTCCGTAAACTCTCTCTCTCTCATTCATCTTTCGGCTTTCCTTCCCGAGTTTACTATGAAAGAATAGAGTGTCAGGGGAAGTATAAGTAGTTCAACACCCGAGTTCAAGAATGAATAGGAGTATTAAGGAAATGAATGAATTAGCAGCTTGACCTCCTTAAAGAATCATCCTACAGCCAGCCTAGCCTAGCCCGCCGCCTATTTACCTCGTCTTTGAAGAATAGCCCGTCCTGGGTTTGTTTCGCTTGAGTTTGTCTTTGTTTATAGTTCTGAAAGTGATTGAGTGAAGGAGATCAGTTCGTAAACAAACACCTATTACAGAGTGAAAGAAGTAATAGTCCCGACAATGGAATTCTGAGACCGTAAAGTAAAGGACAGAAGAGAGAGAAGTAGTTCAGTCGAATTAATCCTTCTCTCTGATAAGGTGAAGGAGAGAGAGTTTACGAGCGAGGTTCAGGAGAATGAAGAGTATTGATCTTTTACAGTTCAAGAATATATAGGTTCAACAGTTTACCTCGTTCAAGAAGGGGGCTTCGCCCTGAGACCCGGAGGGCGAAGAGACGAAGACGAGAGACAAAGGAGAGGGTCGAAGACGCGAGATGAGAGAGGAGAGGGTCGAAGACATGAAACCGAGTCATAGAGGTTCAGGAAAAGAAAAGGGAGGAGAGGGTTGAGGTTCAGAAGTAGCTCAGGCAGGGAATATCATATAAGGAGTTCTAAGGAGGTAAATCAGGTTAATCAGTAATACTACTGTTCTCTCTAATAAGGAGTTGAGGCTTTCCCTTGGTTCCAGTCGAGTAAATTCATTTCATATGTATGCTTTACCTTGTCTTTGAAGGAATAGGGTATAGGGACAACAAGTGATTAAGTTCCATTCGTAAACTCTCTTTCGCCCCTTGCTTACTGTGTTTGAATAACTCACCTTAACAATAACAGATTCTAATATATAGAAGAGGTTCATGAGTTCGGGTTCTTCTTCGTTTACTAGGACCAGAATAAATAGGTGAATCAATTAGGAGTTTACCGAGTTGTAGAGGTGAAGGAGAATGAATAAGGAGTCTCACTTCAAGAATCAAATCAATAGGAATTGGAAAGAAAAGAGCACGAGTGAAAGAGGCCAATCAGGTTATGGAGAAAGAAAGAATATGTATCTATGCTTTACCTTACCTTGTGAAAGAATAACTCACAACACAATCACTTCCTTCTAACTAACTAACAATAAGAAGAATTAAGGATCCAGCCAGAGCTCAGATTCCCTACTACAGGTCAAGCAAGAAGGGAAAGAACAGAGAAGATACCGTAAATAAAGGATAGGTTGCTTCGTTCAGGGGCCAGGATCAAGAATCAATCAATAGGTTACGGCGGAGTGAAGGAGAATGAGTGTTGAGGCTTTCCTTTTTCTTAGTGCTTGCTTTACCTGGTTCAAGAAAGAATAGTAGTATAGTTCAGGCGCCCGAGGTTCATGAAAGAAGCCGAGGGGACGGAAGGAGAATGCATCAGGGAGTGAGGTAAGATAAGCCAAGCAAGCCTATTTACCTTGTGTTTGAATACGGAGAGAACTGATAGTTTACGAGGAAAAGGAGAGGAGGAATGAATCTTTAGTCTTGACTTACAGTATAGGATTGAATAAGGTAAATAGGTTCAGGTTGAACTATCTCTTTTCTTTCACGAGCTAAATAGGTCTTTGTTTGGTAATATCGGGGCAGGGGCAGGATCAAGAAGCAAAAGGGGCGAAGCCCTGAGACCCCGTAGGGCGAAGAGGCGAAGACGCGAGACAAAGGAGAGGGGTGAGGTTCAGTCTCATTCATCTCTTTCCGTTGAGAGTCTTGAAAAGAAAGCAGCTAAGGAGCGAAGCGGTGAGCCCGAGTTGTAGAGGCGAACGAGCGAAGTGGCTCAACTGTAAAGGAGAGGAGTGAAATTAGGTTTCGGTTCAAGAGTTTAAGGAGGTGTAGGTAAGGTCATAGAGTCTAAGAAAAGGTTCTTCTCATCCAGCTTACCTAGTTAAAGAGTGAAATCAGGGACAGAAGTAATAACATAGTCCAGCCAGAAAGGAGGTTACAGTTCCAGAATCTATAGGTGCAAGAAGGATTTCATATGCTTTACCTTGTTCAAATCAGGTCAGGTAATATCGTCAAAGGAGTTCGGTTTAGTCTTGACTTCTAAATTCCCTTGTGTTGGAATAAATAGGTGTAGGAGTTAAAGATACTTAATAAGTAGCTCGACAGTAAAGGTTCAGAGTAGTTCATGAGGTTACCTCGGGCAATCAATCAAAGGATCATGAATCTTGTTGAGTCTCATTCATCGAGAGTTTAGGCTTTGTTTACCGTTCAGGGATAGAGTCAATTCATTAGCCTATGTTACTGACTGAAAGAAGAAAGAGGAGCCCAACCACTTTACTGTGTTTGAAGGGGAAGGAGTTAAAGAAGGTTCATGAGTTTACTGTTCAAGAATAGGAATAGGAAAAGGAGTAGCTTTACAGGGGAGAGAGGAAATAAAGGGAGAAGATCCAGCAGCCAAGGTGCAGGAGAGAAGTAATGAGACAAGAATAGTAGGTGAATGAACGAAAGTGTCAACCACTGACCTTACTCTTTGTCTGACTGAATAGGGTTACTCCAAGAGGATTGAATATCCATTAATAAAGAGTTGAGTCTTCAAACACTTGATTTATAAGCAGAACAGAGAAGAGAATGAATCTTTCATATTTCTCCTTTTCTTTGACCTTGTAAAATCAGGTGAAGGAAAGAGAGAAGCCAGAAGGTGAAGAAGTAATAGTACAGGAACTGTGAAAGAAGAAATAGGTTACAATGAGACAGTGAGACCAATAGAATAGTCAAAGGAGAAAGAATCCATAGGGTCAGTCAATCAATCAGGGAGAGAGAGTAAATGAATTAGCCCCTTTACCGAGTTGTCTGTCTCATTCATCTTCAGTCTTTGTTTACTACAGTCGAGCAAATGAATTAGCTGCAACGGCTTTACCTCGTGGAAAGAATTAATGGGGAATACTACGAAAAAAGGGCCAGGAAGAAGAAAGGGGCCAAGCAAGCAGTGAGAACGAGTTTACCTCCAGAAAAGAAATAAGGGAAAGAACAGATGAGAGACCGAGTGAAAGAATAAGAAGTAGTTCAGTCTCATTCTTGGTTCTTCTCATACAGCCTAGTTCCCCCTTGTGAAAGAGTGAAATCAGGGACTCCAGCTTACTTACCTAGTTCCCTTGTGAAAGAGTCAAATCAAACAACTACTATTCCATTTACCTACCCCTTGTTCAAGAAGTAATAGTATAGGAGGAGAGTCAAAGGGGAAGGATAAAGAATCAACCAATAGGTTCAATCAGTATCAGTAGTTCAGAAGTTTGTTTACAGAGTTCAATCAGCAGGAAAAGGTTTGAGGTTTCTTTCTTCTCATACAGCCTATTTACCGAGTCAAAGAGTGAAAGAAGGTGAGTTCAGTATCAGTAGTTAAGGAGTGAAGCCAAGTTCAAGCAAGAAAGGAGAAAGACCATAGTAAAGAGGGGAGGTTCATGAGCGAACAGAAAAGAGAAGGAGAGGAGTTCAATCTGGTTCAGCAGTTCAGTCTTATTCATAAGGAGTCTTGATTACAGTTCAGGGAGAGGAAAAGAGTGAGATCAGGTTCAGGTAATAGCTTTACCGAGTCTTTATAATCCTGCCTGGGTTTTGCTTGAGTCTTTCAAAGCGGCTAACTCCTTCATTTCTTCTTTCACAGTCAAGTTCAGGATTGAATGAATTGACTCTACTCCCTCTCCTGTAAAGGTTCCGTAGTTCAGTCTAATTCTTCTTTCTTTCGTTGGTTGAGTGTTTACAGTCTTTCTTTGATTTCTTATTCTTCTTTCATTCTCATTCTCTGTAAAAGGGTCAGGATAATTCTAGTTTAGTCTGGACTTCCTGTTCTGTCTCTAAAAACTTGAATTAAGTCTTTCTGCTTGCTAATGAGGTACTTTACACTCTCCCTTCTTTCTTTCTCTCGACTGTAACGGTTCTTCAAATAGCTTGACTGAGTTCAAGACTGAGTTCAAGAATAAATGGGTATAGGTGATTGAGTAAGTAGGGAGAAGATCAAGAGAAGTTAAATCAGGTTCCGGCCGGATCAAGAAGAAATAGGAAAAGGGGCGAAGCGGCTCGACTGGAAAGGAGAGGAGTGAACTTTCATCTTGAGTTTCGGCTTTCAACACTTTCTTTTGAAGGAGACTACTATCCTATTTACCTCGTTCAATCAGGGAAGGTAATACTACTGGTTCAGGTTCCGTATTTTATTCATTTACTAGACTGGAAAGTGAAGGTCAGGTAATATCTATCTAGAGTAGAGGAAAAGCTGAAGCATCATTAACAGGAGTAAGTAGCGAGAGTGAAAAAGAAGGATTTCATATACTTTCCTTTGTTCCAGAATAGTGAAATCCGAGTTCAAGAGTTCAATCTATCTGGTTCAGGAGTTAAAGAAGGTTCCCTTGTTTACTGGTCAAGAAGAAATAGGCTCCATCAGTCAAAGGTGAAGGAGAATGAATTGAATATGCTTTACCGGAGAAGAGAAAGAAGCCGAGCCGGGGTGAAGGAGAATGAATCTTGCTTGAGTCTTTCAAAGCTCCTAATTCATTCTTTCACTCGTCAGGATAGGTGAAGTAGTTCCATCAGGGTCAGGTTACGAAGGAATATCTTCTTCCGCCCGCACCGCAACTTACTCTTTCCTTTCTCTTTGTCTTCCTTCCCCTTCAAACACAGTAAACTCTGTCTCTTTTCTTTGACTCATTCTCTGATCTTTGCTTTCCCTTCAAAGACTCGGTAAATAACTAGGTGTTTTATTCTGAACCTCGTAAACTATCAGTCTGCAGAGCTTCTTCGCCCCTCTCCTCTTAATTAATTATCCCTAACCTGGCTCTACCTACAACTATCAGTCTGCTTCGCTCCTTCCCTTCGTATTCCAGTCGCTTTCTTTTGGTGTTGTTGCAATGCTAACGAGGTACTAGCTTTTCTACGGACTGAGTAGATGAATAAAGTACAAGTTGTATCTGAAACTACAAGGATAAAGCCCAAGGGGAAAGGCGACCCCGAGACCCTCCTAACCTTTCTTTGGAAGTCTAAATACGCAACAAGCATTTCCAACTTCAATTGCGAAAAGATAAGAAAGGAATGAATTTCATTGATTTCAAACAACAAATAAGGGTAAGGGGTGGGCGAGCACTAACTCTGACTTTTGTGTTTTGAAAGGAATGCTGCTGTGTAAAAAACGGAGACAGAATTACAGTGAAGAAAAAGTGTCTCATGATAGCTGCCGCTAACTAAATTCACACTGTTTATAGAAAGAACACAGTACGGCTTTTTTCAAGCTCTCTCCTCTCTTCTATCTACTTGTTTGAGTTCCCCTCTCTCCCATCCCTTTTCAAGTCCCACTCTGATCTTTTCCCGGTTAAGAACGGCAGACCCTCCACAGCCCCTCGGGGTCAAAGAACATTTTCGTAAAGAGAAGCTCCGAAGGCAACCTATGCCCTCATTCCATTCCATTCTTTGTTTATTGTAGTTTTCTTCTGTGCTTCATCCCGTCCGTTCCATTACATCTCGTGCGTGTCATACATGAGGGTATAAGCCGTTAAAAAGGCTCTAACTCTAACCATCTTTGTATGTAGGTTGTTTAGGGAATCTGGCGTGGGTGGATAGTAGGTTTTATTCTTTCTATTTTCATAGAAACCGAAGCCATGCCACTTTTCTCAATATGATGAACCCTGACCCTATACTCGAGAATTTGGGTGACCGGTACCTAGACCTCCCATATCAACAACAAACGCAGGCATCTCCCCTTCTCCTTCAGAGGTTGTTCAATCATACCCACAGGACACCTACCTTCTCTGGGATTCACTCGAAAAAGAAGGAAAGAAAAGACCTCCGACTAAAAGACTGAAAGAATCATCCTACTGTTTACCTCCAGAAAGAGAATAAAGAGGATCAAGAACAGACAGAGAAAAGAGAGACCGAAGGAGAGAAGCCGAGTTTACAGTCTTTGAAGGTTCCAGGAGCTTGACCAGATTCTTTTCTTACAGTGAAAGAAGGTGAAGGAGAATGAATAAAAGGAGTCTTTCACTTTGACAGGGAAATCCAGTAAACTCTGAGTTTCTAACTAGGTTCTCGTCAGGGAATAGCGGTTCAGGAAAGAGCTACTTACTTTTACCTCAATAAATAAATAAGAAAATAGAATAAAAGAAAGGGTTCCGAAGCTCAGCCAGCCACTTTAACAGTTCAATCTGGTTCAGGAGTGAAGTCGAATTCATCTTCTCTTCGTCTTCTTCTTCAATCAAACACAGTAAAGGTTCTTCAATCAATTCATTCTTTCACTGTTCCGGATAATTCATCTTGAGTTGAGGATTGACTTATTAATTACCTCGGCCCATTTGACCGGGATTTTAATGTTTTACCCCTATGCTGGATAGAATTTCTTTTCTTGAAACTGCTTTACCGAGGGAAAAAGATCTTTTAATGTTTTACCCCTATGTTGGATAGAATTTATTTGATTTCAGCGGCAGCTATTAGGGAAAAAGGTCTTTTAATGTTTTACCCCTATGCTGGATACAAAATCTTTTCTTTCAGTAGCTTTTGTTAGTGAAAAAGCTAAATAGCCCATTTTACCGCGGTTTCCGGAATTAATCAGAATTGAAGCAGCTAAGGTAAAGAAAGGATAGGTTCAGTCTCTTTCCTCTCCCTTCTTTCACTGTAAACTCTAACGAATCGAGAGTCTTGACTTCCCGTTTGTTCCGGCTCATTCATCTTTCGTCTTTCCTTTCAACACTTTCTTTTTCAGGAGCAGTTAAGTTCTCTTCCAAACACTATTCATTTTCTCTCCTGTAAAGGACAGGTGATTGAGTGAAGCTGCAAGACAGGGAGTTTACGTACGAGGGGAATGAGGGAATCTCAGCTGTTGAAGAAAGATCAGGGGGTTTCTTAGTTTATAGTTCAAGAAAGGAGAAGATCAAGAATGAATAAGGAGTTGAGTGTTTACAGTTCAAGAATCAATAGGACTAACTAAAGGGTCAGGAGTTCAACAGCTCGACCGGAAGGGAGAGGAGTTCAACCGCTCGACCAAAGGGAGAGGAGTGAAAGCAAGAAGGTGAAGGAGCAAACAGACCTCATGAAAGAAGGTTCCTTCAGTAGTTCTGGAGTTTACCTTGTGAGTCAAGAGTGAAATGAAAGAAAATGGGGTGTCAGTTTCGTCGAATTAATCTTGCTTGAGTTGAGGATATTGACTTGATGAAGGGACAAGTAAAAGAGTGAAAGGTGAACAATCAATCACTGAATGAGAATAAAGAAAGAACCATAACAAGAATAGAATTAAGCAGATATAGAGAAGAGACCCTAAAATAGCTTGACCTTCTTCAATGAAATCAGGGACAAGTTCACAGGGGGAGGCAAAGTCAGAAGACTCAGACAAAGAAGGGAATAAAAAAAAGAAAGCTAGCACAGCAAGGTCAGGTAATATCAGAGGGGAAGGGCCGAACTTTACCGAGTGAGAGGTTAAAGCAATAGAATTGAAGCTGCCAGGAAAAAGAGAGGAGTTTACAGTTAAAGACTACATAGGGACAAGTGATTGAGGGAACGATCATTCTTCTTTCGGCTTTACTTGAAACACTACTGAAGGGACAGGATCAAGAGAAGTGAAATCAGGGACAGAAGTAATAACATAGTTCAGGAGAGGAGGTTACAATGCTTTTTGAAAGGAGCGAGCGAGACCGATAGCGACAGGATCAAGATCAGTGAAATCAGGTTAGGGACAGAAGTAATAACATAGTCCAGGAGCGAAGACGAAGACAAAGTAAAATCAGGGACAAGTGATTGATCATTAATCGTTACGGAGTTAAGGAGATAAGCAATGAGACCCAGAGGGAGAGGAGCGAAGCTGTGAGACCGAGTTGTAGAGGCGAACAAGAGAAGCTGCAAAGACCAAAGGGAGAGGAGTGAAGCTGTGAGACAAAATAAAGCGAAGGAGCGAAAGCTGCTCGACCAAAGGGAGAGGAACGAAGCTGTGAGACAAAATAAAGCGAAGGAGTTTACAAGAGAGTAAATTCATTAGTACAGTTCAGGAGAAAGAGCAGTTCAAGCAAGAAAGAAAGGATCAGATCAAGAAGTCAGCCGAGGGGAAGTAGTTCAAGCAAGCCAGCCAAGCCAGCCTATTTCCTTACCCCTTGTGAAAGAGGGAAATCAAGGTAAAGCATCGATTTGATCCCTGAAAATACGGGGGGGGGGGGATAGAAAATCTTTTCTTTCAGCTCCAGATATTAGGGGAAAACCGCTTTTAATGTTTTACCCCTATGCTGGATAGAATTTCTTTTCTTTCAACTTCAGCTGTTAGGGAAAAAGCTCTTTTAATGTTTTACCCCTATGTTGAATAGAATTTCTTAGCTTTCCTATGCTGCTATTAGGGAAAAAGGTCTTTTAATGTTTTACCCGTGGATACAAAATCTTTTCTTTCTGGTCTTTACAGTCCCATTCATCTTTATTCTCCCTTCATTCTTGAACTGTAAACAAACTCTTCTTTCGTTTCGTCTTTCCTTGAAACACTTGAAGGTCAGGAGATCCCCCTATTTACCTAGTTCAAGAATAAAGAGGATCAAGAACAGATTCGAGACAGACCGGCCATATGTCCTGTTCTAATCTTTCTTCTTCTCTTACATCCTTTCATTTTCTTTGACCTTGTCTTTGTTTGAAGGTTCAGGTCCGGTTCAGGAGAAAGAAGCAAGCAGTCAGACCTTGTTTACAGTGAATAAATAGGTAAGTCAAGGCTCAGCTCAGTAGTAGTGATTGATAATTAATCTTCAGTCTTTACTTGATGAATAAGCGGAAAGACCAGTGAAAGAGTTTACCGAGAATCAATAGGTCATTGTTAGCAGTTAAGTTCTCTTGATTCTAAACACTATGAAGCAAAGCAGCGAGACTCTAACTAAAAGGGAGGATTGAATGAATTTCCCCTCTCATGGAAAGTTCCAGAGGAGTACTCAGTTTACCTTTCATTTCTCTTTCTTATTCAACGAGTTAACAAAAGGTCAGGAGACAAGCAAGCAGTCAGAACGAGAAGAGGCGCGAATTGACTCAACTCTAAGTAAGTAAAGGAGAGGGAGGAGAGAAGAGAAAGAGCTTTCTTTAGAAGGGACAGGTTACGTAGTTCAGCTGAGAGAGAGATAAAGAATATGTATGAGAGTCAGAAGGAAGGGAATATCGTAGAGCCAAAGCAAAGAAAGGTGAAGTAGCTTATTCAGTTACTAGACTGGAAAGGAAAGGGGAAGGAGCTAATCTTTCTTTCATCAGTCTTGGAATCAAAGGAAAGAAGAAGTGACCGGATAGGCTTAGGTCAGGTTAATCAATAAGGTAATAGAAAGGGATTGAATGAATGTACGAGACTGGGGCTGGAAAGGACAGGGGATTGAGCGAAGCTGCTTTACCAACAGGTTCAGGATAATTAGAATAGAATGGTGAGGACTTCCTGGTCCGGAGAATTCATAAAGAGTATTGATATCTTTGACAGTTCTTCTCTCAAGGGGAGTCAATTCATTAGCTTACCTATAGAAATAGGGAAAGAAAAAGAAAAGATAACGAGACTGAGTTCAATCAAACAACTATTGCATTTACCGGGGAAGGTAAAGAAAGGAGCAAGGCAGCGAGACTCTAACTAAAAAAAAGGGGGAGAGAGAAGAGGAGTGAAATCAGGAAAAGGTTACAGGAGTCGCGTAAACAAAGAAAGAAGAAATACTTTTGAAAGAGGGGAACAAGAAGAAATCGTTCAAGAGAGAGGGGACAGGGTAATTCAGAATAAGGAGTCTTGTTAAGAAGGAGTATTGTTAAAAGAAGTAGAGTCTTGCTTTCAGGTTCAGGCAATGGAATTCTAAGCCCAAGGTTACGAGGCGAATAAGCTCAGCTACTTCAACCTAAATAAAGAATACGAACAGGAGGTCATTCAATCAGGTGGTACGGCCAGCCTTGGTAGAGAGGGGAAGGAGCGCGAAGCAGCGAGACTCTAACAACTAAAGGATCAGCTATGGAATTCGGAGACAGAGAATATAAGGAGCTCATTCAATCAGGTGGTCCCGCCTTGTTCTTGGTGGAGAGGGGAAGGAGAGAAGCAGCGACGAGACTCTAACTAAAGGAGAGAGGAGCGAAGCAGTCTGACATAAGTTCAATCAATCAGGTGTTCCTTACGGCCTTATTCTTGGTGTTGGAGAGGTTAAGGAGCGAAGGAAGCAGCTTTACCTGAAGGGAAAGGAGCGAAGGAAGCAGCTTTACCTTAAGGGAAAGGAGCGAAACAGTGAGACATAGAATATAAGGAGTGAAAGAAAGAAAAGCTTACAGAGTTCAACTTTCGTAAACAAGAAGAAAGAAATCAGTCTCAATCAGGCAGGGACAGGAGCAAACCAATGAGACTCCAACAGGAGAGAGAGGAACCAACCAATCAAAGGTTCATAAGTAGGGACATTAATAAGGTTCATAAGTCAAAGGTTCCATCAGTCAAAGGTTCATAAGTAGGGACATTAATAAGGAGTTTCTCTTCTGACTGTTCACTCTCATTAATCTTGAGTCTTTCAAAGCTGCTAAGGCAATGGAATTGTGAGACCCGTAGGGCGAATGAGCGAAGCCGTGAGACTATAAAGGAAAGGAGAGGAGTGAAACCGCTAGACCAAAGGGAGAGGAGTGAAATCTGGTTCATGAGTTTACAGTTCAAGCAAAGAGAAGAGCCCGGCGTTGAGTCTTGCCTTGTTCAATCAGGTGATGAAGTAAAGAGGATCAAGATCAGTGAAAGAATGTTGAGTAGTCTTTACAGGGTATTGATCTTTCATTTTCTTCGTTTACTTCTTTGAATCAATAGGAAAAGGAAGAAGACGCCGAGAATAGATGGGTGATTAAGTGAAGGAGAAAGGCTTTATCTTGTCTTTGAAGGTCAGGTAATATCGTCAAAGGAGTAAGTAGCTTCTCTTTCATTTTCTTCGTTTACTGTCTTTGAATAAATAGTATAAACTGGGAATCTTAGCTCTGTCTCCTTTCTGATTGACTTTATACTCTCTTTGTCACTGTTAAAGTCTTATGCGCGTGTCCAAGTATTCTTTTTCACTGTGTAAAGGTATTCTGAAGCATTCAATCAAGTTCACTCCTATACCTGTGTTCTTTTCATTCTCCTTAACTAACTAACTACTCTCTCTTTAGTACTCTCTCTGACTTACCTCCTTGTTGGTAAAGGGTAAGTCAAAGGCTGTATATCGAATGCGGCGGCTTCTTGACTTTGCTTCTGCTTTCAAGACTGATGAAGAGTTGTAGAACTTCACGAACTTTAACTTAACTCGTTCTATGTTTCCCTTCTTTAGCACTCTTTCTTTCACAAGTAAGGACTTTCATATTCACTCACATTATCCTTCAAGCCTTCTTTCATCTATTCTATTGGTAGTAAAGCTGCAGCTAATTCATTTTCTTGCTCTCCCTGTAAAGACTGAAACTCAAGAAGATATTAGGAAGTCAATACTCTTCCTCTATTAGCTTTACCTCGCCAACAAGGCTTTAGCTATTCGAGAACAAGAGAAAACGGTTTTCAGGTCTCCTTGTACCATATTTCTGTTCTTCTTCAATTCATCACGTCTACAGCAGGGTCTCGTTGGTTCTTTCACTTTAGCAGGAAGTCAAGGTAAGCTGATTCTGCTATCCTTTTACAAGTCAAGACGAAACTCCTATTTCTGCTCTTAACGACTTCTTTACCCTATACGGAACCTCCTCTCGAACAAGTGTCTTCGCTCCTCTACTTGTTGCTTAGTTAGTTACTTCACTCTGTCTGTATAACCTATACTTTGTCTGATTCTTATTCCTTTACTACAGTATAGAAAGATTAATCATAATTGAAAAGGTGAGTAACGACTACTTATTCTTTATCCTTCCCTACTGAACCAGATGTAACTCTCTCACACCTTCCTTAATAATTACCTGGTGCGCTACTTCTCATTCAATCTGCGAAAGCTTTATTAGATTGCTTGCTGTAATAACCCTATACTCTGTCTATTCTCTGTGGTATTACCTGAGTGAGTGAGTGTATATTGACCAAGAAGTAAAGACACAAGAAGAAGGATTAATTCAATTACGACTCTAAGAAAGATGAACTGATTGAACAAGTAAAGACTAAATAAAGAGAGTTTACAGTTAATAAAGAAGAAAGTAGGTTAGAAGTGGGTATCCTTTCTCTTCCATTCTCCTTACCTTGTCGCATATTCAATCTTTTTCCGCTATGCTTTATTTACAGTAGAGACTCAAAGTTAAGAAGGTAGACTATCGATGAACTGATTTCACTCTTTATCCGTAAACCCTATTCCTTTCCCTGATTGAAAAAGACACAAGATGCATTATCCCTTCTTACAGTTGTTATAAGTATATATAATAGGGAGAGTAAAGAAAGACTGAACCTATCCATTGCAGTGTTAGTTTAGAAGGGATATTAAATTCATTAGTTAGATTAGCAGCTTAGCTTTGAAAGACTGAAGCAACTACTTGTTCATTCAATCCGAAAGCAAGACAAGAAAAAAGGAGGAGGCAGACAGACTAAAGAACCATTAATTCATTCCCCTTTACTCGGTAGGTAAATAGAAGAATAGTTTACGGAGTAGGTAATACGGATACTGAAAGTCAAGACTAAAGAAAGCCAGCCATAGAGTTGACTGTGTTTGAATAACTAGTCAAAGTAACTGCCTGCATTAAGAGTAAACGTCAGTGTTGAAAGACTTTCCCTCACCTACTGATTGAATGAGCGTGAACTCACTCTTTACCCTGCCCTTGATGATTGACTTTATACTCTTTTCACTGTGAAAGTATTCTGCTGCTATGTTTCCTCTTCTTTTCTTTCTTCTCTCTCTGTCTACTTCTTCGCGCCTTAGCTTTGGGTCTCCTGAACTACTCTTCCTTTACCTTCCCTTCTTTCCTCTGCTCCCTTCTTTGCAAGGGTTTAACTATTCTTTCACTCACAGTAAGATCAATCATTCTCGTTCACTCCATAACGTAACCTATTTCTTCATTCGACTTAACTAACTAACTAACTAACTACTCTTTGCTAGACTAAACTACTCTTTCTCTGAACTACTCTCTGACGACTGAACAACTCTTTCTCTGAACTACTCTCTGACGACTGAACAACTCTCTTTATGGGTCTCTTTCTTTTCTCTTTTCAATTATACTACTTGTTGGTAAAAGCTAACTAAAGAAATGTATATAGAATGTGTGGGGCTGGCTTCTTTCTTCTGACTGAAGAGTTTACGAACTTCACTCACCTTCACTCAACTCACTGTAAAGACTGAAACATTCATCATCCTTTCCTTCTTTCATCTATTCTCTATTGGTAAAGCAGCGTCTTCATTTGTTTGCTTGTTCTCCCTGTAAAGACTAAATGAAAGAGGATATTAGGATTTAAGGACGGAAGTCAATACTCCAACCTCTGTTAGCTTAACCTCTCCAACAAGGCTTTATCTATTCTCGACCAAGAGAAAATAGTTTGAAGCTTGTACCATATTTCTGTTCTTCTTCAATCCTGAGTGTCTATAGTAGGGTCTTGTGGTTTCTTTCTCCTTAGCTGGAAGTCAAGGTAAGCTCATTCACCTAATCTATTTCTTTCTCCGTAACTACTTCTTCACTTGTAGCCGCACCGTACGTAACCTCTGGACCAAGTGTCTTCGCTCCTCTTCTTCTCATTCTCCTTAGCTACTGAACTCCGCCTATACCTATCTTTTGGCTTATTCTTATTCCTTTCTTTACACTAGAGACTCAAAGTCAAGATTAATCATACTTGCCGGGAGAGCTACGTACTTACTCTCGAACCTGATTGGAAAAGGTAAGTAAGGACTACTTATTCTTGATCCGCTCCTGCCCCTCTCTCTACTTTCCCTTTACTGTCGGTAAGATATTCATTGCTTGCCGTAATAACCCTATACTCCGTCTATTCTCTGTATTACCTTCTAGTATATTGAACAAGAAGTAAATCCTCAAGAAAGATGAATTCTCAATTCCGACTCTTAACCTTAAACCTGAAGAACAAGTAAAGACTAAAGCCTGAGAGTTTACAGTCTTTGAATAAAAGGAGGGTTACAAGCTGCTATCCTTTCTTCCATTCTCCTGAACTTGCATATTCAATCCGTTATCCCCTATGCTTTCTCTTTACAGTAGAGACTAAAAGTCAAGAAGGTATGAACAGATTTTGCTCTTTATCCGTAAACCCGGCTTATTCCCTTCCCTGATTGAAGAAGTAAAGACACAAGATGCATTATCCCTTCTTACAGTTCTAGTATAGGGAGAGGAAAGACTGAACCAACAACTTATTAATTCCATTCCCTTAACTCGCTAGGTAATAGTAACTAGAACTCCTTGTGTTCGCTAGGTAATTTTTAGTATATAACGAATAGGTGTAGGCGGGAAGTAAGTAAATAGGTAAAGTACTGATTAGGTTACGGCGTGAAGTAAGTAGGTAGTAAACTACGGATACTGAAAGTCAAGACTAAAGAAAGAGAGTTTGCTTTGAAAGAAGAAAGCGTCGTCACCTTTTCGCTACTGAGCCCTGTATTACTTGTTTAACTCGGGGTAAGTAAATGAATGAAGCTGAGCCGCACCTTTACTGTCTTTCTTTGTGATTGAAGGTATAGGCAAGATGATTAAATATAGTTGTAAGTGTTTGAAAGACTGACTGAACCGACACCCTTCGCTATTGAGCCTCAACCAATATTATTACTGAACAATGGAAGATATATCAACTATTCTTTCTCTTCCCGGACCTTATACTCTTTTTCTATTACTTGATTGAAAGACAGACTAACTAACGATTAATGAGACTGAGCTCGTTCTCTCCTTCTTACTTAAACTGTAAACTGATGAACAACTACTTCCTTCTCTTTCTGTTAATCAAGGAAAGACTGTGAGAACTAAAGATTAATTAGTTGCGCTTTACAGTAGAGTAAGTAAATGAACTCTGTAACCGTAAGCGAGCCTATACTGTCTTTGTTTGATTGAGAAGGGGTAGAGTAAAGATTCCTTCTTTCTTTTACCCTGTTCTTATTATTCTTTAATTAAAGTCAAGTGGCTGAATTAACTCCTTCAGGATAGATAGATGGATATAGATATATTATTACATGACCTTGCCAAGGCTTTCTTTGAATATTCCTTCCTCAACCTGATGAAACCTTTATACTGGTTCGTATGACCTTTTCCTTTCTGTTACTGTGAGTTATTAATTCAAAGTAAACAAGGTAAGGTAATCAAGGATATTCAATGAATTGACTCTATCTCCCTGATGGCACTGTAGTAAACTCGGCTGAACTCCTTTTCTTTCTTTACCTCTTTCTTATAGTAATACGGACTAGGTGTTTGTTTAACTCGGCTTCTTTAACTAACTAATTGACTCTTTTCCTGCTGTAAAGACTGACTAAAGATTAATTCTCGTTCACGGGCTGTAGTAAGCTTTACTCTCGAGTTGCTTTGTGTACCTATTTATTCCGGAAGAGTAAACACTCAATAACTGAATAACCTCTCGCTGCCCTTCGGCTCTAACTAACATAACAACTCTAAACTGCTTGCTTGCTGGCTTCTTCTTTACGATTCCTTCTTATGCCCTTTCATTGACTCTATTAGTGTCCCGTCAGTAGTTGTTCTTTCATTCACTCTTTTACTCGATTGTAAAGACTAAAGGAAAAGAGGAGTATCCGTTCCTTCACTACTAAACCTGATGTAACTCGGTAATTCTCGGAAGTCAAGAAACAAACAAGAGAGAGAAAGAAAGAAACAAACCCTTACCTTATTCTTTCTTCCCCTTAACTGAATGACTTCTCGCTTCAAAGACTCTTAATCTGTAGATAGTATTCAATCACTTCCTTAACCTTCTTTCATTCACTCAACCACTCTGTAAATAGATAGTATTCTCTTTCACCTTTAAAGAAAGATAGATCCTTTGCCAGTAGTAAGTAAAGCCTATAAGAAAGAGACACCTTTTGATTGACTGATTTCATTCTTGTACTCTCTCTGGTAAAGTAGCTAATTAATTGACTTTATTTAATGATTACTTCACGACTAAAGGGAAAGAGTTGGTTGACCCACTTCTTTACTTTGTTGTTTTGTTTGATATTCTCTTTGCTTTCAATCCTTCACTTATCTTATGACTGAGAGTGAACTATAACTTCTCTTTCTCTTCTAACTAACTCCTTAACTTACGGATTTAGCTTTTCCGATCAACCTGTATGTGTGGTTCTGTAAACTCAGACTGAGGATTCTCCTACTGTAGTATGATTCTGGCTTGACTTAACTCTTTTACTCGACAGTAAATAAAGGGATAGAAAAGAATGTTGTGGCTGAACCTTATACTCTCTATCTCTTTCACCTCTTTTCCTCTGTATGTAAATAGGTTATGAATCTTCTGTCATTTACTTTACGGGCTCCCAGCTGGACTCCTTCTTTGTCGTGAAGAAGAAAGATTAATGGATTGAACTCGGTAAACAGGTGGATTCCCTTATCTATTATTTATTCACAGTAAGTAAACTAAGAAAGACCGAACTTTAACAAATCTTTCACCCGCCCTCTCTCTTATTTATTCATATTCTACTGATCGGAAGGAGGTAAAGTCAAGCTCTTTGAAGAAGAACTAACCTTTCTTTAGAGTAGAGGAAAGACTAAGAAGTATGAATAATAGTTTACGGTCTTTGTTCTATCTAGAATGAAGGAGTTAGCGGCTTTAGCTTTGTAAGAGTAAGGCATAAGAAAGAGAATGCGCGGGAATAGCGGTAAAGAAAGAGGAAGAGGAATCTGCCTTTCCTGTTGAGTAAAGAAAAGAGAAAGACTGAACCTTAACCCTACACCCATTTATTCCACCTCCTCATAAACAAGTCAAGACGAAACTCTTATTTCTGCTTTCTCCTTTTAACTACTTCTTCTGAACCTGCCCCATACGGAACAACCTGACGAACGAGTGTCTTCGCTTCTTTGCATTCTCCTTAGTTAGTTACTGAACTTTGTATAACCTATCCTTTGTCTTCTTCTTATTCCTTTACAGGGGAGAAAGATTAATCCGAAAAAGGTAAGTAAGGACTACTTATTCTTGATCCTTACTTAACTACTGAACAACCGTATGTAACTCCCTCACCTTGAATTACCTGAGCTACTTCTCATTCAATCTGTGACTGAAAGCTTTATTCTATTGCTTGCCGTAATAACCCTATGTCTATTCTCTGTTGGTTGGTATTACCTGATGAGAGTATATTGACCAAGAAGTAAAGACTATCGAGAGTTTACTGTCTTTGAAAGAGGAAAGCGGGTTAGAAGCAGCTATCCTTTCTTCCATTCTCCTTAACTACTTTCGTATGAAATCCTTTTCCACTATGCTTTCTTTACAGTAGAGACTAAAAGTCAAGAAGGTAGATTAAAGAAAGATGAACTGATTTCACTCTTTATCCGTAAACCCTATTCCTTTCCCTGATTGAACAAGTAGTAAAGACACAAGACAAGATGCATTATCCCTTCAGTTCTAGCTAGTATAATAGGGAGAGGAAAGAACCAACTACTTATTCATTCCGTAAAGCAAGAGAAGAAGAAAGAGGGAAAGGGCATGTGGACGAACCATGAATTCTATTCTCCTTTGCTCGCTAGGTAATTAGTATAGAAAGAATAGGTTACACGGCGAGAACTAGGTAAACTAAACTACTGATTAGGTGTAGGCGGGAAGTAGGTAAACTACTGATACTTCAAGTCAAGACTAAAGAGAGTTTACTGTCTTTGTAAAGAAGAAAGCGTCACCTTTTCGCTACTAAGCCCTCTATTTATTACTTGTTGATGTTACTCTGGGTAAGTAAATGAATGAATGAATGAAGCTGAATCGAACCTTTCCTTTACTGTCTTTGTTTGATTTCAGGTAGAGGAAAGACTAAGGATGAATTCTCCTGTTTGTATTCTTTAAGGTTTGAAGAGGGAGACTAAAGATTCCTTCTCTTGTTTGTTCCTATTCTTTAAAGTGGCTTAGCTAGCTCCGTAACTGTACCTTACCTTCCCCTTATTTATCTTTCTTTCACTTCTCTTTCTCCTCTCACTACTAACTCCTATTCATTTAACTGAACTACTGAACCTGACCTGGAACCACTATCAGTGTGTGTCTTCGCTCCTCTGCTTTCTCCTTAGTTAGTTCACTCCTATATCTATATTTTGCTTATTCTGATTCCTTTACAGTAGAGACACTAAAGGGAAAGTCTGATTCATCTTTCTTTCCAGTCGAGCTACTTACTCTCTCTCGAACCTGATTGAAAAGGTAAGTAAAGAAAGACTACCTGCTTATTCTTGATCTGCTCCTGCACGCCCCTCTCCTTTACAGTCTCGCTTCTTCGCCCTCTCACCTCGTAACCTCGGTTTCCCAATTTCATTGCCTTAATCTCTACAACTCGGTTTCATGTCTTCGACCCTCTCCTCCCTTTTCTTTTCTCGTCTCGCTTCTTCGCCCCTCGACAGCAAGGGTTGAACTCCCTCACCTGAATTACCTCGCTACTACTTAATAATTCAATCCGAAAAAAGCTTTATTCCATTGCTTGCCGTAATAACTTTAATACTCTGCTTGCCGTAATAACTTTAATACTTGCCGTAATAACCTTAACTTGCCATAATAACCTTAAATACTCTGTCTATTCTATTTGATTATTACCTTATAGTATATTGAACAACAAAGAAAGACTGAAGAAAGATTAATTCAATTCCGACTCTTAACCTTAAGAAGATTGAACAAGTAAAGACTATCGAAAGCCAACCAGAGAGTTTACTGTCTTTGAAAGACTGACTGAACCGTTAACCCTTCGCTATTGAGCCTGAACCAATATTATTACTTGATTGAACAATTGAAGAATAGAAAACATTCATTCTCTTCTCTTTCTCCTCTCACTAACTACTTAACTGACTCATTTAGCTTTTCCGATCGACCTGTATGTATGGTTCCGTAAACTAAGACTAAAGATAAGATTCCTTTCCTATTGTAGGATGATTCTTGCATTCACTCTTTTACTCGACACAAAAGGATGGAAGAGAATGCTGCGGCTGAACCTTAGACTCTCTATTCTTTGCACTTGGTAATAACATACTTACTTGTAGGTCTCACAGCTTCTCTCCTTATCGTTCAGACTAAAGATTAATTGATTGAACGAGGTAAACAGGACGATTCCCCTATTTACACAGTAAGTAAACTAAGAAGAATGACTCAACCTTAACTAACCTTTAGCCCTTATATTTATTTTGATTATTCTATTCCTTGACCAGATTGAAGTAGGTAAAGCTAGAAGAAGCCGAACCTGAACCCGATTGAACCTATCAAGGGGGATATTAATTAGCAGTAGAGGAAAGACTAAGAAGTATGAATAATAGTTTACGATGTTCGTTCTAGAATCAAGGAGTTAGCAGCTTTAGCTTTGAAAGACTCAAGAGAAAGAAGAAGAATATCCGCCTTTACTGGAGAGTCAAGAAAAGAGAAGCGACTGAACCTCAACCCGGAACCTATTTATTCCACCTCCTCGTAAACAAGTCAAGACTAAAGAGAAAGCTAGCTACTGAACCTTGTTATTCAAAGTAAAGGAAGAGAAAGCAAGAGAAGATTAATGAGACTAAACGCAAGATAGATGATTTCTCCTTACCTTAATTCCTTACCTATTTATTAAAGAAGGAGGTAAAGCTCTGTCAGTTTGTTTGCTTCCTTTACTTACTGGGGGTTGAACTATTTCTTTTCTTTCTCTGCCGGAACTAGAAGAACCTCGACTTCTTTCTCTGATCCTGAACGAACTCCTACACCTCCTTATTCTTTCAAACACAAGGTAAAGCAAGCACTAAGAAAAAGCCGAAACAAGCATTCTCCTTCACACTCCGCCGTAACCTGAACCAATACCAATACTTATTTACGGTATCTTGTTCTTTCCCTGATTGTCTTTAATTGATCTTTCTTTCCCCTTACTTAATTCTTGTTATTCTTTCTTAGTTAGTTAGTTAGTTAGAAGGAAGTGATTGTGTTGTGAGTTATTCTTGAACAAGGTAAGGAAGGTAAAGCATAGATAGATAGATAGAAATTCTTTCTCCCCCGTAACTTGATTTAACTCTTTGACTCGTGTTCTCTTTTCTTTTTCCTATTGATAGGAAGGATTCTTTATCCAAAGACTCGGGCAACTCCTTAACTCACTAACTTGTCTGTCCCATATTGAACTCTTTTACTAAGTAAATTGGCTGTCTGGCTGTATGATAAAGAATAAGGTGAAGATTCATTCCTTGCCCGACTATCTTTCTTTGTTTCCAGTCTTTGAATAAAGGGGGATACAGACTAAAGTAAGGATGAGACGGATTGAGAACAAGGTAAAGTGACGAACCTGCCCCTGATTCATATTCAATTCTTTTTCTTTCTATTAATTCTCAAATGAAAGACCTATTCTCTTTTTTCTTGGTGAACTCCTGACTGATATTAACCTATTCATTCTGTTGCTAATAAACAAAGGAAGAAGAAACCGAACTCAATCACTTGTTGTCCCCTACTATTCTTTCTTTCAAACACAAGGTAATTAATAAGTCAATCCTCAAGATTCTTTCTCATTCTCCTGTAAAGACCAACACTAAATCAATCTTATCTTCTCCCTATTTTTAGAGATCAAATCCTTTCTTTCTCTTCTCTTTCTCCTGAACTACTAAACCTTTCTTTGCCGTCGAGTTAATTAATCAGGGGGATGAATTGGATTTCTTTCACTCGGTAAATAGAATTTAGAATAGGTGTTTGATTGATTGAACTCTTTCTCTTTGCTTTACTTCACCAGATAGATGGAACTATTAAAGTAGTGGCTTCCTTCGCTCCGGAACAGGAACAAAGAAAGAAGGGAGGAAGTGTTGAAAGGAAAGACTAACGATGAATTATAACTACTTGTTCTGTTATTGTTCGTAATTCTTGAACAGTACACTCGGTCTCTTCTATTTCTCCTTATTCTGTTCCTATTCAATCCTTCTGGAACTGTAACCTCCTTCCCCTGTCCGAGCATATTCAATCCTATCCCTTCTTGAACGATGAATGAGAGTGAACTGGAAGGAAAGAGGAAACCTCAAACAAGGACACTATAAACAGGAGGTAAAGCAGCTGGATGAGAACCTTCTTGAACAGCTCTTGATCCTGAACCTCTCCCTATTCCCGGACCAGATTGAAGGAGTTAGCAGCAAAATAGCTTTACAGTCGAGAGACTAAAGAAAAGAGATAGAACCTTTACAGGAGGGGAGAGTAAGTAAATGAAAGAAGGAAGGAAGGAGTTAGCAGCTTTGAAAGCCAAAACCAACTAACTAGAAGGAAGGGAGAGTGAACTGTCAGACTCATTAGACTGATCCTACTTCTTTGAACTGTAAAGGAATTCCATTGCCGGAACCAAAGACTCGATTCCCAGACTAACTATTCTTCAAACACTCGGTAAAGCTAAAAGAAGAACCAAAGACTCCACGGTATTACCTTCCCTTCGCTACTTCACCGGAAGGAAAGATCAGCTCCGGAACTCAATCACTTGTCCCGTCCCCTCTTGAACAGCTTGCTTCACTCCTTATATGATATTGGATTGAACAGTAAACAAAGACTCAAGGAAAGAGGAAAGCTTAATGAGAGTGAACAGGATGGAAAGAAGAAATTCAGGAGTTAGCTGCTTGACAGGAGAGGAAAGAGGAAATCAAGCTTAATGAGAGTGAACTGGAAGGAAAGACTCAAGATTCCTTTCCTTCTCCGATTCCTGATTAAACTCTTGAACGAGGTAAAGCTAGAAGAAGACCCTGCCCCTCTAACTTCGGTCTCGCTCTTTCACCCCTCGGCTTCGCGCCTGAACTATACTATTCTTGAACAAGGTAAGTCAAGCTTATGAATGAGAGCTCACTCCGGACCCTATGGATTCTTGATCCTGAGCCGGAACAAGGGAGAGTTCACTGTCTCATTATCCTGATCCTGTAAAGACCTTCTTTTCTTATTCATTCAATCCCCTCCCTATTTTGAGGGCAGTTTTCCCGGTATTTGAGTTCATTTGCCCTGATTGAAGGAGGTAAAGCAAGACAAGATAAGAGTTGTAAGTGTTTGAAAGAGTAAATGAATTAGCTACTGAACCCGGAATCAGGCAGGAAGGAAAGACAGAGAAGCGAATGAACCTCTACAACTATTGGTCGAGCGGCTGAGCTCAATCACCTATTTCTTTATTCTTGAACTGCTGGCTTCGCTCCTTATACTCTATTCCTTTACAGTCGGGAAAAGCAAAGAGACTGACTGAAGCAAGACAAGATTCATGATCCTTTGACAGAGGAGAGTAGTAAATTCATGGGTAGGTGTTTGTTTGAAGAACCTTGACAGGAGAGTAGTTAATTCATGGGTAGGTGTTTGTTTGAAGAACCTGAACAAGAACCGTAACTGATATTTTCACTCTTTCAAAAGCTGGTTGGTTACCTCCTCCCTCTCTGTCTGCCCCTGTCCAACTCGGTCTCGTGGCTTCGCTTCGCTCAATCACTTGTCCCTTCTTTCACTCGGTCTGTTTGCCCCGTAACTCAATCACTTGAATAACAGTAAACAAAGACTCAAGGAAAGAGGAAATCAAAGCCAAAGACTCCTGATCCTGTAAAGACCAGAAATCAAGAAATTCTATCCACATATAACTGTCAAACCTTGTCAGAGGTTTTTCCCTCGGTAAAGGTTTTTCAATCCAATATTTTCTATCCAGCATAGGGGTCAAATTTCATAAGAGGTTTTTCCCTCGGTAAAGGTTTTGAAATCAATTTCCTTATATCTTTCCCGTATTTTTGGGGATAAAATGTTATCTTCTGTCTATTTTTTGGGGTCAAATGGATGCTTTACCCTATTTTGCGGGTTATTTCAGTCAAACACAAGGGAAATAGGCTGGATGAGAATCAGGTCATGAACCTTCACCTTCCGAGGAATTCTTCTTAACTACTTCCCCCACCGAAGAGGAACTATAAACTCCTGGCTGGCTGGACTATTACTTCTTTCACTCTTTCACTGCTCATGAGCCTGACCCTTTTCCTCGGCTTGGCCCCTTGTTCCGTTCTTTTCTTGTTTGTTATTATCAGTTAGTTATTGTTTGAAGTAAACTCCTTAACCTATTGGTCTCGAAATTCCATGTAAACTGGGTCTCATGCCTGAACCTCTGGCTTCGCCCCTTCCCCTTTGACTCTCTCTATGTATTCTTTCATTGAACTCGGTAAAAGCAAAAGATCAAGGTACGTACGACTCAATCTAGATGAATGAGACTCAACCTATCCATCCTTTCTTTACCTTTATGTTACCTTATTGATTAACCTGACCCGGAACCGGAAGTCGCGACTGAACCTCTATTCCTGGATTGAACAGTTAAAGGGATTCCTGAGAGTGAACTGTCAGACGAAACCTTCTCCTACACCTTTTCCTTCTTTAACTCAGTAAATAAGCTGGATGGATGAGAAGCTAGCTCCTTTTCCGATATGCCCTGACCGGAACCCGAACCCATTTATGAAGATGACTGATCCTACTGATTGAACGAGTTTACAGTTCTTGAATCAATGAAGGGAGGGGAGAAGAAGGAAGACTCAGACAAGATGAATGAGATTGATCCTACTGATCCTACTGATTGAACTCAGTAAAAAGAAGTAGCTCTTTGATTGAACTCAGTAATTAGGCTGTATAGGAAAGGAAGTCTTCACTCCTCTCCCTCTTGGTCGAGTAGCCGAAGCTCCTTCGCCCTACGGGTCTCACTGCCAGAGCTTGTTTGCCTCATAAACTCGGTCTCACAGCTTTCGCTCCTCTCCCTATCGGTCTCACTGCCGAAGCTCGTTCGCCTCGTAAACTCGGTCTCACAGTCGGAGCTCCTTATTCCTTCTCAATCACTACTGAAGGAACCCTCTTTCACTCTGCTCCTCTCCTTCTTTGTTGAAAACTGCTCTTTCACTCTTTCAGAAGGTAAAGCATATGAATGAACTAGCTCTTTTCTTTCACCTATTGATTATTCTTAAGACTCAATGAAAGAGAAGCTGATGAACCTGAACCTGCTATCTATTAGCATTAATTCCTTCCCTTCCCCTTTATTTCTTAATTAACCTTCCCTGATTGTCCCTATAGATTCTTGAACGGATTCCCTATCGGTCTCATTGCTGTGCTTCGCTCCTCTTTCCTTAAAAGCATTACTTGCTGGCGAGTCAATGAATGCCAGGATACGAGAGAAAGACTCTTTCAGTCTTTATCCTGATCCTACTGATTTCACGGTAAAGCTGCTTCGGTCAATCACCCACTTGTCCTTTACATAAATTCATTCAATCCCTTCCCTTCTTATTCTTTCACTCACCTATTCATTGTCGGAAGACTCACAACCACGTAACAAAGCTGCTTAGCTCCTCTCCCTCGCGGTCGAGTTGCTTGGCGCCTCTACTCTTCTCGTCGAGTTGCTTTGCTCAATCACTCCTTCCCTTACCCTACACCGATATGACCCGAGCTACTTCCTTCACTCAAGCTCTAGAAGTCAAGCCGAAACTATCAGGGAGAGGAAACCGAAACCCTGAGCTCCTTATACTCTAGTCCTTTACCATCGAGGAAATCAAAGAGATAGTGAAAGCGGAAAGAGAAAGCCGAAACCTAGTTATCAACTCTGAGTTTACCTTTCTATTCTAAATCATAAGGAGAAAGACTCAAGCAAGACAAGATTGATTCATGATCCTGAACCTTTAATGAGAAAGAACTGGAAGGAAAGACTCAACCTCAAACCTGAACCTCTATGACCTTCCCTTATTTCTGGAGGTAAACTTGGATCGGTCTCATAGCTTCGCACCTTTCCGATTCATGATCCGATTCCTTCTTTCAAACACTATAACCTCAGTCTCACTCCTTCCCCTGAACTCAATCACTTGAGCAATTCCATTGCCTCTTGATTCTTTCCTTCCCTCGTTAAAGCATATGAAGTTGAAGTAGCTCTTTTCTTGAACGAACTGTAAACACTGAACTCAAGCAAGAATTTGACTTAACTACTTCCCCGTCACCTCTCCAACTCGGTCTCGCAATTCAATTGCCTTCACCGGAACAAAAGAGAGTCAATGCTTGACAAGAGAGCTGCTGAGCTCCGGAACGAACTGAACTCCCGAACTATTCTTTCACGGTAAACTACTGAACCTATTGATTGATTCTTGATCCTGAACTGGCAGTCAAGACGAAACCTCAACCCTATCCCTTTACAGAATGAGAATGAAAGAAGAATAAGAAATCAAACAAAGACTGTAAACAAAGACTATCGATGAATGAGACTTTCTAGGAGAGGAAATTAATGACAGAACCGGAACTGTAAACACTCAACTCCTTATGAATGAGAGTTAGTTCACTGGCAGTCAAGACGAAAGAGAAAACCTTCCCTCTGCATTCTCCTTCCCCGTCACCTATTATCCTACTCGGTTTCGTTGATTCGCTCTTTCACCTATTAGCTCGCTCTTTCTTGTCTTAGGTAGGACGATTTGCTTGCAGGTTCGTTGAGTAGCTCTTTGATTGAACGAACGGTAGGTAAACACAGACTCAACTCCTTATGAATTCTCCGGCTCATTCACCTATCGGTTTCATTGCAGAGCTCAATCACCGTACGATTTCATTGCAGAGCTCCTGACCCTGAACCTCTACAACTCGGTTGGTCTCACAATTCCATGGCCTCTCCTTTGTCTCGCGTCTTCGCCCCTGAACCGGAACCCGTAACTCAATCACTTTCTGAACTGTAAACAAGGAACTATTCTTGTGTGTCTCATTGCTGCTCTCCTCTTCTCGTCTTCGTTGCTCCGCTCATTCGCCTCGTAACCTCGGGCTCATTGCTCCGCTCCTCTCCTCTTTATTCTCGCAGGAGGTAAAGCCACTGGATGAGAAGCTGAACCTCTATTCCACGAGCTACTGAACCGGATTTCACTCTTGAACCTTATAGGCTGGATGATCCGCTAGCTCCTGAACTTGTCGGTTTCACTGCATCTCTCCTCTCCCTCTTGGTCGAGCTGTTTCACTCCTTTCCCTTAAGGTCAAGCTGCATCGCTCCTCTCCCTCTTGGTCGAGCTGTTTCACTCCTCTCCCTTTGGTCGAGCTGTTGAACTCCTTCACTCACTACTGAACGAACCAACCTGATTAAACTAAACTCTTGAACGAGGGAAACTCTCTCCTTTATAGTCTCGCTGCTTTCTTGCTTTCACTCTTTTCCTCTCCCTTCACGGTAAACACTCTACTTAGGATGAATGGGATGAGAGTTCCCCTTCACCTTTCTGGAGCTACTTCATGAAACCCTGACCGGAACTGGAACAAAGAAAGAAGGAAGGAACCTGACCCGGAACGAACCTGACCCGGAACGAACCTTATGAATGACGGAACCTAATTGAACTCGTGTAAAGACCTTTGATGATTTATAAGATACTTTCCTGGGAAAAAGGGGATCAAATCCTATCCTCTGTCTATTTTGAGGGCTATGCCATTTTCCCTGATTGAACTCGGTAACATAGTAAGTAGTTAGTCTTTCTCCGGAACTGTCAGTCAAGAAGAAGGTCAAGCTCCGTACCCTATTTCTTCTTTCTCCGGAACCGTAACAGGAAGATCAGCTCCTTCGCCCTATTGGTCTCACAGCTTCGCTCCTTCCCCTACACCTCTCCAACAAATGAAAGGATGGTCGCTTCCTTCGCTCATTCACCTATCGGTCGAGCTACTTACTCCTATTCTATTAATAATCAAGAACTCATTCTCCTATTCCTATTTATTTATTCAACCATGAGGTAAACTAATGAATTTCTTTCCTCTCCCGTAAGAAAGAAAGATGTATGAGACTGATTGAAGGAGGGAGGTAAACAAGGAATCTTAGCTCTTCTCTTTCTCCTTCACCGGAACCGCCTCTATTCTCTGACCGGACGATATTCCCTTCCCTTCTTGAACAGCTTGAACAGTAAACCCCTGCCCCCTATGCCCTGAGCTACTTCTGGCCCCTCTATGACCTTTACAGTCTTTGAAAGAGTAAATGAATGAAAGAAGGAAATGGAATTGTGAAACCGAGTTGGAGAGGGGTCAAACAGCTCGACCGAGAGGGAGAGGGGAAGGGGCGGAGCCACTTTAACGAGTTGTAGAGGTGAAGGAAATGGAATTGTGAAACCGAGTTGTAGAGGTTCATGAAATGCAATTGTTCAACCGAGAGGTGAATGAAATGGAACATGAATGAGATTGAACTCTTTAACAAGGTCAATTCCCTTATTGTGAGTTATGAGAAGAAAGAAGGTAAAGCTCCGGAACAGTAGAGTCAAGAGGGTAGGCCGATTCTGATTGAACTCGTGTAAAAACCTTTTCTTATTAATTGAATAAAACCCCGGTAAAAAGGGCCATTTTTTCCCATTTTCCCTGATTGAACAGCTTGGTAAACAAGGTCGCTTCGCTCATTCACCTATCGGTCGAGCTAGCTACTTACTCCGGAAATTCGGTCAAGACATGAGAGTGAACTCCGTTCTTGTCCCTATTTCTTCCTTATTGATGGCGGTAAACTAAACTCGGTCTTGTGGCTTCGCATCTTTCCAATTCATGATCCCTGATTGTCCCTATTTCTTCTGGAACGGTAAACAAGGATTGGTCTCACAGCTTTGCCCCTGCCCCCGTATTCCCTTGCCTTATTTCATTGAAGGAGGTCAAAGTAGCTCTTTCCTGAACTCGTCTTCACGGCACGGTAAAGGGATTCCTGAGAGTGAACTGTCAGACGAAACCTCAACCCTGAGCTAGCAAATTCTCCAGCCCCTTTCTTTCTTGCTTGAACTGCTCTTTCTCCTTCCCCTATTGATTCAAACACTTAGTAAATAGGTTCAGTAGCTAATGAGTGGACTCTCTTGTTTGTCCCCGGCCGGTTGGTTCCTTGTCTCACAGCTTGCTTGGCTCCTCTTAATTCTTTCCCAAGGTAAACAGGAGGATGATTATTGAACTCAGTCTCCTGTAAGAGAAAGATTCATTCTGCTTGGACTCTCCCTGTCGGTAAAGCAATTCCATTTCATTCACCTTCTTTCACTCCTCTCCCTATAGGTCGAGCGGTTGAACTCGTTCGCCTCGTAAACTCGGGCTCACCGCTTCTTCGCTCCTTAGCAGCTTTTCCAGACTCAACTCAAGCCGAAACAAGAGTCCATTCATTAGCAGCTTAACAGTAACAGCTACGGAACAGGAACTCAAGCAAGATGAATGAGACAGATTGAACTAGGTCTCGTGGCTTCTTCCCTCTCCTCTTCTCGTCGAGCTCCTTTCTTGCTTTCACTCTTTGACTCGACTGTAAACAAATTCAATTCAAGGATATGTTCGCTTCGCTCCCAAACTATTCTTGTGAGTTATTCAAACACTCTTGAACAAGGGAAATAGAGGTACTGGATGAGAAGAGGGTCTTTCTCCTTTTCCTTCTTTCACGGTAAAGAAAGCCTAAACGATGAATTAGACTGATCCTATTTCGTTCACTCTTTTACTCTCTCTTGTCAAATACTCAAGCAAGACAAGATGAAGAAAGAGAAGCTCATGAACAGGAAGGAAATCCTTCACTCTCTCCCTATCCCTTACTGTGTTTGAATAAAGGGAGACTCAACTCCTTATGAAGACGACTGATCCTACTTGAATTCTTTCACTCTGTAAACTCAATAACAACTCTCCCTATCCTTTATTCCTCGGCTTCGCTCATTATACTCTACAACTCGGTCTCACCCATTGCCTTCGGCTCTAAACTGGTTGGTTCTTGATCCGTCACCTATTTATTCACTGTAAACTAAGAAAGAATAAGAAAATGAAAGAGAAGCTCATTCACCTTAGATGATATTACCTGACCCGAAACAAAGAAGGGAGACAAGACAAAGACTCCTTCCCCTACTTCTTGAACTCGTTCTTGCTATTCAATTGCCTCTCCCTCACTGTCTCACTACTTAACTCCTTCCTATTAATGAGAAATCAATCAATCACCCATCGGTAAAGCTGCTGAGCTCATGAACTGGAACAAAACAATGAGAGTGAATTCAATCCTTCACCTATTGATGAATGAGAGAGAGTTAACTGTCAGACTCAACTCCTTTCCCTGTCGGTAAAACAGCTTCTCCTTGACCTCTACAACTCGGCTTGGCTTATCTTACCTCCTTCCCCTGAACCTGAGAGTCAATTCCTTGCAGCTCTCGCGTAACCTTTGTTACAATTAGAAATAGTAGAAATAAGAAGAAGAAGATATTCCTGTCTCGTGTTTGAATGAAAAAAGGAACCTGAACTGGAACCGCTTGTATTCCTTGAGCTACTGAACCGGAAGGGAAGTCAATCTGAAACTCTCGATTCCTTCTCCTTAACCTCGTAAACAGCATATTCCACTGTCTGGGTAACCCCATGTTCTAGTTTTCTTTTAAAAGAAGTTCAGACGAAAGAGTCATTCGAGTTCAGACTCAACACCTCCTGATCCTATTTCATCAGACTCAACCTCCTGATCCTATTTCTCATTAGACTGAGCCTCCGTCACCTATTTATTCACAGTAAACGAAGAAAATGAAAGAGAAGCGACTGCCCCTGTCGGTAAAGCTATTCCATTGCCTTCCCCTCGGGCTCCTATGTTATTCCTTCAAACACGAACAGTAAACAAAGACTCAACGATGAATTCTCTAGGGAAACTCTATCCCCTTCACTTTACGGGAGAGGAAAGAAAAGAGATAGTGAAACCATAACCTTTGCCTCTATTCCAGGAAACACGAAGGATTCATTCTACTTACTACTTAACTACTGAACTTGTCCCTTCAAACACTCTTTGACTCTCTGGTCAAGAAACTAATGAACCGGAAGGGAAGTTAATCCTCAACATTAATTATCGTTCACTGTAAGTCAAGACATGAAAGAAAAACAAGAAGAAGATGAATGAGACTGAACCGATACGACCTTACCCTATTTACCTTATGAATGAAATCCTGTAAACGAATCAAGATCAATCTCCTTATTCATTCTCTTTCCCTTATTTAAGGAGGTAAACTGGAGGGAGGATTCCTTCTTTACACTCTTTCGGTAAAGCGGATGAGAAGGAAGAAAGAAAGTCGCCTTTACCGGACAGAAGAGTAAAGAAAAGAGATATAGTTCATGGAGAGTCAATTCCTTGCAGCTCCGCTCCTCTTTATTCAAACATCAGGTAAAAGACAAAGAGAAAGTCAAGATGAAACATTAATGAAATTATCCTTACACCCTTACTTAGAGAAAGAATCAGAATCAATGAATTAGCTGACGGGAGCATTCATGACGGAACCGGAACAAGGGAGGAAGTGTTTCAAGTCAAGACTCCGGATCCTCCTTCTCCTCCTTCCCTGTAACCCTTTCCTCTATGTATGACCTGAACTGATGAAGAGGGTAAACGGGCCGATTCTTCTTTCACTTTGTCGAGCTACTTCATAGTGTTTTCGGAATCTTAGCTCTGTCTCCTTTCTCCTTAATTCTTGTTCTTGTGAGTTAGTTATTCTTTCCTGAACTACTTGACCTTCCCTCCCCTATTTATTCACTGTAAACTAAGACTGAACTTCTTATTCGTCATCGTTCACTATCAGTCAATCCGAAACATTCTTGATCTGATTCTTCCCCTGAACCTTCTACTATTCATTTCCTCTTTTCCTCTCTTGTAAGAAACAAGCAAGAATGATGCTGAACCTTCTTTCACTCCGTAACCTATTTCTTGGTCGAGCAGCTTTCGCTCTGGAACCTATCCTAAACTTGCTGTAACCTATCAATTAATACTCCCTTTATTCATTAGACAGAACTACTTACTGATTCACCTATTGATTTGAATGAAACAGAACTACTTACTGATTAACCTATTCCTATTTCTTCTTTACTATTGAGTGAGGTAAACAAACTGTAGGATGATTCTTTCACTCAGTCTTTGTCTTCCCCTGAGCCTAGATTGAATAGTAATGAAGAAGAAACCTGTCCCTATTGATGATTCTTAAACGAGGTCAAGCTCTGTTAGTTTGTTTGCTTACTCGGGTTGGTTGAACTATTGTGATTCATTCTCCTTCACCTGACCCTCTCCTTCTCTGATCTTTTCTTTCCCCAGTAAACTAAGCATATGAGATTCATGCTCCTGAACTCCTTCCCCTATTGATTGATTCCTTCTCCTTCAACTGATTGAATTCAGTGATTGTTTGTGTTATTCTCAGGAAGTTCTTGTTGTTCCCCTCTTTCACGGTATCTGATTGATTGAATTATAGATTCTACTTGAAAGCCGAAAGCAGCAAGACAAGAGAAAGTCAAGGAAGCTGATGAACCTGCGAACCCCTATTACCATCTGTTCTTCTTCCTTATGAGAAGTTCTTGTTCACCTCTCCCTCCTGTATGTAAGTCAGAAAGATTAATTCGACTTATTAACCGAGACCCTAAACCTGCTTGATTGAACTACTTAACTACTGAAGGAACCTTCTTTACTCTGTCTTGAATTCAGTAAAGCTATTTGAAGAACCTGAACGGAACCTATTTAAACAATGAATGAAATCCCGAACTGTAAACAAAGCCAGCCGAAAGCAAGACAAGATTCCTGAGAGTTTACAGGAAGGCAAGACTAAAGATTCATTCTCCTCAACCTTAAACCTTATACTGATTGAACCTGAACATAGAAAGAAGGGAGACTCGTTCACCTATCGGTTGAACAATTCCATTGCCTGAACTACTTACTCATTCAGCTTTGACTCTACTATTCCCTGACCTACACCTTCTGGAACTGCTCTTGATCCTTTCTTGCTTTCACTCTTGAACAGTAAATAAACTCGGGAAAGAAGGGAGAGTCAATTCCGATTCAATCCTGAACCTTTATCAATCTCCTGAACTTGTCTGTGGGTAAAGCAATTCCATTGTCGGACCCTGAACCTCGTAAACTCGGTTTCATGTCTTCGCCCCTTCACCTCTACAACTATCTCTCTCCTTTTCTTTTCCGATATTCCCTTTGCTACTGAACCTGACGAGAATGAAAGAATCAATGAATTAGCAGCTTGACTTACAGGAGAAGAAATCAAAGAGAAAGGAAAGACTAACGATGAATTCTTGATCTTCTCCTTTCTTGAACTGTAAACACTCAACGAAAGACTAAATGAAAGAAACGAATCATGATCCTTTACTGTGTTTGAATCAATGAATTAGCTGCTTGACAGGAGAGCTACTTACTCCTATTAATGAGAGTGAACTCCTTCGCCTGTCGATCTCACAGCTTTCGCTCCTCTCCCTATCGGTCTCACTGCCGAAGCTCGTTCGCCTCATAAACTCAGTCTCACAATTTTCGCCCCTTTTCCTATTTATTCATGAGACGTAACTGTAAGACAAGACTCAACTACTTCTTCTCCTCAAGCTTCTACTGATTGAACTCATGAGACTGAACCGATATTCCCATCTGTTATTGAAGGCGGTAATGAGGAAGGAACAGTAAACAAAGACTCAACTCAAGATTCATTCGAGTGAACTCCTTTCTTTCACTCTTTTACTCGACTGTAAACAAAGGTTGAACTACTTCTTCTCTTTCTCCTTATGCTTTTAAGGAAGGTTTAAGGAAGGGCTGAAGAAGACTCAACATTAATATGATGAGACTGAACTCAATCACTTGAAGAAGAGTAAACTCGGAAAACTAGAGGATCAGCTCCTGAACTACTAAACCTGATTGAACTGCTCTTGATCCTGAACCGTAACCTAGTTATTGATTTAAGGAAGGAAAGACTTTATCTACTACTTCTTCTCCTCCACTCCTTATGAATGAGTGTGATTGAACTCGGTAAAGCAAGCACTAAGAGTAAGTCAAGAAAGATCAGGTCAAGCTATTCCATTGCCTGCCCCTTCCCTTCACTACTGAACCGTCACCTATTTCCCTGATTTATGAACCTGACCTTCAGTTTACAGTCGAGTACAAAAAATATAAGAGAATGAAATCCGGGAGACAAGACAAAGACTTCTGATCCTTGTTCTCCTACTGATTGAACGAGTTGTAAGTGTTTGAAAGAAGGGAGAGTAAGTAAATCAAAGACTCATTATGAATGAGAGGAAAGACTGAAGCAAGACAAGAGAAATTATCCTGATCCTACTGATCGATCTGATTGAACTCATGAGACTGATTTCACTCTGTAAAGCATATTCAGTTGAAGTAGCTCTTTTCTTGACCTTACTCTCCTGTAAGAAAAGAAGAAGAAAGAAGAATGAGACTGAACTACTGAACCAGATGGAACTACTTCCCCTTCACCTTCCGATTCATGATCCAGAACTACTGAAGGAACCAGATTGACCTCTTTGATGATATTCCCTTGCCTTTACTATTCTTGTCTCATTGCTTCGCTCCTCTCCCTCTCATAGAGTTGCTTCGCTCGCTCCTTCCCCTATGGATTCTTGAACTGTAAACTCATTCACCTTCTTGCTTGAACTCCTTCCCCTGTCCCTTCTTTCCTTTCCCTAACGTACTCTCCTGTAAATAAATTCAATTCAAGGATGTTTGCTTTGCTCCCGAACTACTTCCCTTCCCCGGAACTCAAGAAAGAGAAGCTGATGAACCTGCCCTTGAACCTCTAGTCTATTCCGTTATTGTGAGTTATGAGAAGGAAAGGAAGTGATTGTTCACCAATCTGCCCTGACCAGAAGGAGGTAAAGCAGCTAATGAACCTGAACCGAGGTTACAGTCTTTGATTGAAGGTAGAGTAAATGAAAGATAAGAGATAGAATGAGAGTGAACGAACCTGTATTCCCTTGCCTTATTTATGGAGGTAAAAGACAAAGAGATGAATGAGACCCTCACCCCTCTCCTCCCTTTTCTTTTCTCGGTTTCATGTCTTCGACCTCTCACCTCGTAAACTCGGCTTCCCAATTTCATTGCCTGCCCCTTCTCCTGAACCAGATGGAACTTGGTAAAAGGCAAAGAGAAAGGAAAGAAGAAAGAAGAATGATCCAGATTTCACTCTTTGAGTCTTTCCCTCGGTAATAGGTCTTTGTTTGGTTCTTGATCCGATTCCTCTATTACAATTAGTTATTGTGTGTGAGGAAGTCAAGATGAGAGTGACGGAACTGAACTCCTCTCGCTACTTACTCCTATTCATTCTCCTTCACCTGATTGAACCTATACAGTGAAAGAAGGGATATTCAATTCATTAGCTGGCTGCTTTGAAAGACGAAAACCAGACAAGATGCATTCTCTGGGGAACCAATATTACCTGACCCTCTCCCTTCTTTCACTCCTGACCCGATATGCTATTCCCTTGTTTGTGCAGTTATTGTGTGTTATTCAAACATAGTAAAGAGGGGCAACTCCTTCACTCCTCTGCCTATTGTTTCTTTCATTTCCCGAGCCTAGGGTTGAACTAGGTAAGCTGGTGAGCCAGCGTTTACAGTCTTTGTTAGAAGGGAGACTAAAGATTCATTCTCATTCACTCACTCCTTCTTGCTTTCACTCCTCTCCCTTCCGATCGAGCTGTTGAACTCCTTCCCCTCCCCTGTCGGTAAAGCTGCTTCGCTCCTTCACCTCCCCTATCGGTAAAGCAGCTTCGCTTATTCGCCTCTACAACTCGGTCTCACAATTCCTGAACCTCTCCCTCTTGGTCTCACTGCCAGAGCTCGTTCGCCTCATAAACTCGGTCTCACAGCTTTCGCTCCTTCCCCGGAACCTGAACTACTGACCCGTACCCTATTTTTTCACAGTAAAGCAGCTAATGAGTTGTTTACTCTCCTGTAAACCCTCCTTATGAATGAGACAGACAGATTGAACTCTGTAAAGCAATTCCTTCCATTGCCTGATGAACCTATTCTAATTGAATTGCCTCTCCTTCCTTCTTTCACTCCTGCTTCTTCACCTATTCTTATGGATCTCACAGCTTTGCTGCTCTCTGTCTTAACCGAGCTAGCTTTGTTTTATTCCCTGAAGTGAGTTATGAGAAGGAAGTGATTGTGAGCTATTCAAACACTATTCTTTCTCTTCCCCTTCCCCTTCAAACCCAGTAACCTTGGTCTCTTTTCTTGAACTCGTTCTCTTCTCTTTGCTTTCCCTTCAAAGACTCGGTAAATAAATAAGTGTTTTCATCTTCCGTGCTGGACTGATTGAAGAAAGAAGAATGATCCTTGACTCGCATATGAAATCCTTCTTTCACTCTTTGACTCTACTTTATTCCCTTCTGTTATGGTTTGTTATTCTTTCAGTATTCTTGAACGAGGTAAACTCCTAACTGAACTACTTCCCTTCCGGAACTCTTGAACAAGGTCAAGCTCATTCACCTATTCTATTGGTAAAGCAGCTAATTGATTTCCTCTGCTTTCACTGTCAAAGCTACTCCTTCTTCTTCTTATTAATTCTCCAGAACAGGACATATGGGCGGCCGGTCGGTCTGTCTCCTCTCTGTTCTTTAAGGAAGTCAAGACGAAACCTCTCCCCTCTCCTCCCTTTTCGAGTCGAGCGTCTTCGACCCTTTTCCTTCTTGAACTCGGTAAACTCATTCACCTTCTTTAACTGTAAACAAGGGAAAGCATATGAAATGAATTGACTCGCCATTCACCTGTCTGTCGGTTTCACTCCTCTCCCTATTTTTTAGGCTATTTTACAAGGGAAAGTCGAAACTCTCGATTCATTCTTTAACTTCTCTTTCTCCTCTGCCTACTGACTCATTCAGTTTTTCTTTCCTCTATCTATTCCCTGAGCTGCCTGCCCCTTGACCTCTCTCTCTATTCCCTCCCATTCAGTGATTGTGAGTTATTCGAAGGAAGTTCTTGTTCACCTCTCTTTTCTTTCACTCGGTAAATAGATAGTAGTCTTTCTCCTGAACCTCGGCTTCGCTCCTCCCCCCCTCTTCTTTCTTACAACTAGTTGCTACATGCTATCTATGGGATCTCGAGCAATGGATCTTCGGTCGAATTCTATTTTGACTGGCACGACTCTTTTCTTTCTCTTTTTGTGCTGGAATTTGAGTTGTCTCTCCTCCTCTTTCCTTTCGATGGACACACTCGACATAGGCTCCGGTGGCCCCGGCTTCTGCCTCTATCAGGGGGCGGCAGCCCCACCTCCACAGCCATAGCATGGAGGAGCAGCTCCTTAATCCGCACTACAACCAATCCACATTTTCTCCAGGTCGATATATGATGCTAAACCTAAACCGAGCTCGATCGAGAGGGCAGCCCCTTCCTTCCCTTTGTTGGCTCTTCGAGACAAAAGCACTCATAGGAATGGTGCTAATTCCCATGTTCGTTCGTTCTTTCGAGTCTCGTTTGGTTTCGAGAGCCTCCCCCTCCCCGTTGTCCCTTACTCGTCTTTTGACAGCCGTGATCCTGGATTGATTTTCCATATGCCGGGAAAAGTGTCTCACCTTTCTACATTCATTCTTAGACAAATTTCCTCGAGTCTCTATAAAATAGAATGAAAAGTTGGGGTAGAAGCACAAAAGGAGAGAGGCAAAGTCGAAAGGGTGGAATCAGTCTAGTGCTAGTTCTTAGTGAAACTTCTTTATCTAACTCTCTTTTGTGGTTTCTTTGGAAAGAAAGACAAAACTTCCCTTTCTTTCTATTTTTTCTTTTTTCTCTCTTTGACGAATTTCCTTTTTGCCAGAGATATTCTTTTTGAAGGATTCTTTCTCCCGTCTCAATCATTCAAAAAGAGAAAGAAGATAATAAAGGCGCATACACGCGTCCCACTACTTCTTCATTCAGAGGGGTGGGAGACGGGACTCATTACTTCCCACTGGGCGAGAGGTGCACCTACCCACTCATCAATCACGGTGTTCAGCTGACTTGCACTGATAGACCCCTATTGTATTGGAATTAGGCGCCCATCTGTTTACTGTTGTCAACTAATCACTTGAATGTGAAATTCGACTCTCAATGTTAGAACATTTCTGTGAATGCTATTCTGTAAGTGGTCCTATTTTGTGTCCCATGCTAGGAAGCATTGCTCCTCTTTTTATTCCAAATGAAAGAATACGCCCGATACGATTGATAGGTCTATGTGCCTCTCTTATTACTTTTTTGTATCCCCCTGTTCCTCGGATGCAATTCGATCCTTCTACGGCCAAATCTCAATTTGTGGATAGCCTTCGATGGCTTCCTTATGAAAACATCAATTTTTCTTTGGGTATAGACGGTATCTCTTTATTCTTCGTGATATTGACCACATTTCTGATCCCTATTTGTATTTTAGTGGGTTGGTCTGGTATGAGAAGTTATGGGAAAGAGTATATTACAGCATCTTTAATTCGTGAATTTCTAATGATCGCCGTGTTCTGCATGTTGGATCCTCTACTATTCTATGTTCTTCCCAAAAGCGTGCTAATTCCTATGTTGTGCGGAGCTGAGCATCTGATATTCGCTGGGATCAAGCTTTTCCTCTGCGGGGGCCTTGTGCTGTAAACCCCCTACGGGCGGTCGTCCGTCGTCGTAAACTAGTCCTCGCGAAGCTTTCGGGAGGAAGGGTAGTCTTGTGTGTAAGCATAGCATTTCTGGTCGAACCTGCCCAACCCAACTAAGAAGAACCGAACCTGACAGACACATCTTTTTCCTTTTGGGAGGGTACTCCGAGTAGTGGGTAAATCGTCAGACCTCGACTCGCCTACTCGGGTCTTGTATGAATATGCAGGAAGGGGTGCTCCTAGGTGTGTGTAGGGGTTGTGTTTGTTCGCGAGAATGGATTCCTCGTCAAGTCAGTTTGGGGGGTGTGGACACACTTGTGCGAATTCGGTTAACGGCTGCATGGGAGAAAGAGAGAGGAAACTGTACCCGACTAGGGATGGACGTAAACTCATAAGCTACAGAGGGTAGGGATAATCGTCCAGGTCTCTTATTGTGAAAGAAAAAAGCTGCCCCACCACAGCTGGTTGGTTCCTCTGTCGTCGCCGAGGAGCTCTTGGTGAGGAGACCTTAGGAGAAGTTGCTAAAACAAACGGGAGGGGAGGATCGACCCGTTCAGTATAATTCCGAAGAAAGACTGTTGGCAGCTGCTGGTGGAGACATTTCTTTGGCCCCCTTCACAAAAAGGAAATGCGGGCTGGGTGAAGCTCGGCAGAGAGTTCGAGAGTAGGGTCCTGCCCTTAAGATGAAGATCTGATTCGAGTTCCAAACCTTTATGCCCCCGTACAAGTACTGCGTACAAGTTTCGGCCAGGATAATTGGGAAAGATCAAACCAATTTGAACCGCTCACATCACAGTAGTAGTAGCGTAAAGGCCGTCAGTCGGGGGTCGGCCATAACATAAGGCGGCTATTACTTTCATATCTCTCTCCATCTTTAGATATGATGAGAGAGATAGAGATCCGCTGCGTGATCAACCCGACTGTACCTTACATGTGCTTTAGAGGCCGCACTCCATCTTTCTTCCCACCCATTTTTCTTTTGATTTGTAAGACGGGCGTTCAAAAGGCATGTTTTTCAGTATGTCTCCAGATAGGGCCCCACTAGTCCGGCTAGCAAGTGAGCTGTTCTTTCGAGCGAGAAGCGGGCATCTCCCGCAAGGCAAGCTGCATTGTTCGCCACTATCCGAGAAGCAAAAGATTCGAGAGTCCAGGCTGAAAATACATGCATAGATAGTGGTCTAATGACAAGGGCCGAGGAAGCTCGGGACAGAGCCGTATGATGCGGAAGTCTCACGTATGGTTCCCTGAGAAGGGAGTGGCTACCTACTGGAGCTTCGACCAACTACCATCGGTCAATTCCGCTTTGGGGCCACCCCTGACTCTACCATTATTATAGGGGTATGGGGTTCGAGACAAAGAAAGATCAAGGCAGCATATCAGTTTTTTCTTTATACTTTACTGGGATTTGTTTTTATGCTATTAGTTATTCTGTTGATTCTTCTCCAAACGGGAACCACCGATTTACAATCTCATTAACCATTGAATTTAGTGAGCGGCGCCAAATCTTTCTATGGATTGCTTCTTTCGCCTCTTTCGCTGTCAAAGTGCCTATGGTACCAGTTCATATTTGGTTACCCGAAGCTCATGTAGAGGCACCTACGGCAGGATCCGTCATCTTGGCAGGAATTCTTTTAAAATTGGGAACCCACGAGTTTTTAAGATTTTTTATACCCATGTTTCCCGAAGCCACACTTTGTGCCACTCCTTTCATTTATACTCTAAGCGCGATTGCTATAATATATACTTCCTTGACCACTTCAAGACAGATCGATCTTAAGAAGATCATTGCTTACTCCTCTGTAGCCCATATGAATCTGGTGACTATTGGTATCTTTAGTCGGGCGGCGGCCGTTAGGTCACCTATTTTGAGTTATGGACACACAAGGAAAAAACATGTGTGCCGGGCATGCGACCCATCAACCTACTAGCAATGGGGGAGAAAACATAGCATGTCACAACAAAAGCTTGATTCGAGGCGTCAGCAAAACACTGCCGTCTGTTCCAAAAACAAAAGCCCCTTAGCGCCCCGGGACAGGAGGGGGAGTGGGGGATGGCCCGACGCACAGGCAACAGCAGCACCAGCTCTACGAAGTCAGAATCGAATCTTTTGGCTTTCCCAAATCTTTCATGAATCAGAATGAAAGGGCTAAAAGCTGACGCTTCTCTTCTAGCTACTTCGTCTGCTTATTATTATGGCAGAAATGAACGTGCTATTTTTAAATCAATTGATAGATAGCCTGATCTATTCTGATAGATCGAAAGAGTCGAAATGTCTTGAGAGGGGTCAATAATAAGGATCAATCCCCCCCCCCTATTTCTATCTATTCTTGATCCATCTGAAAGAAATCGATATGTATCTGATGGAGTCTACATTGTACGGAGAGCGCCAAGTTTAGGCCTGCTACGTTCTCTTATCCACCGGTCCAATGCACTGTCATCTCGTGGAGGGAAAAGCCAAACATTGAGTTGTAGTCTTGTTGTTCGCCGCCTCAACGCATTCCCTTCTCTCCCCGGCATCGTCCCACACAGAAAGAAAGAGCGCAGAGCCCCGGCCCGACCTGTGGGTCCGCTAACGTAAAGCGAGGAGTTGAGCCTGAACTGACGAAACGAAGTCACTTTCAGAACCATACTTCCTACAGCTAACACGTGTCCGGAATGCGCAGCGCAACCGAACGAGAGCTGCTATACTGAATCCCCCGCTGCCCATCGGGGACCAAATGGTAAGGCCATGGATCCGCAGGGGAACAGATCACTCATTCTTCCATTGGGGACAGGTGCATGAACGACAACTCCAAACGTCACACATCCGTTACCTACCATTTAGGTGGCACCAGCGAGATCTAGCTAAGGTAAGGAACTTCGTGTCGCGACTGCTCCACTACGCCGCGGTCTCATGAACTGAACTTCATTGCCTTCCTGCGCGCGAAGCGAATTGGTGTTGTGCTCTAGGTCAGTTTCAGGGCGGGGAGCGAAGAGAGACCAGAAGAATGATTCATTTGGATGAGCTTGCCCCAACAGAATCCATGGAATGAATCGTCATCTAGGGGATGGGATCTCTCTATACATATCAAATCGTTTGCGCTCAATATGCGGGATTTCCTACATCCGTTGGATCTGATCTTTCGGGAAGCTTTTGGACCAAGCGAAAAGGACTTTCAGCCTTTGCGCAAGCAAGCAAAGTCGAATCGCAGCTTTGCCAGAAGCAAGACGAGGAAGCAGAGCTGTCGTATAAACGCTAGCTTCCCCCGACCTACTTACACTTTGATTCAAAAGAAAGGCTCAGGGGTTTTTGACAACAAGCAAACGACTTTCTATCATAGTTGCAAGGGTTACAAACCTTAACTACAACATCTTGTACCAAAGGCTGATTTCGGTTGGTTGAATAAGGGGGTTGTTCCATAAGATAAGTCGACGTTCAATCTCTAAGGAAGGTTTCCGCTGAGAACAGAATAGTGTTCGTGGCCAAAGGTGAATAAAGCCCTAGCTTCTAGAGTTCGCTGCTTTTCCCAGGCCGGAGAAGGGCTTATACTGATTGCCTTTGTTTGATATGTTCATTCAGTACCAATACAAACTACAACTACACTAAAGTGGAAGGGCTATTATAGAAGCTAGATAGAAGTAGCCTCTCATAAAGTCAGGCCTAATCAAAGCGTCACGACAACAACTAATTAATTACTACCCTGATTCATCGAATGGAATCTGAATTCAATCAATAGGAGGCCGCCTACAAATCAAAGAGGCTGGAAGACTTTCCACTTCATTGAAAAAGGGAAGGAGAGAAGAGGGAAGCGAAGCTTAGCGAGCTTTCTGCCGTCCGACCACTACATAAGCCGCCTCGAGCTTTCTCTGCTAGCTTCCTTTCATTCGCTTCACGGGAGCCGCACAGCACATAGCTGAAAGTCAGAGGGCCCATACTACCTGCCTAACCCCTTGCTACGAGGGACCGTAGATCGGAAAGCGCCGGAAAAAGAACCCCATTCATACAAAAGAGAAGGGGCCTATGTATTTGCATGACCCCTGCAGATTTGACTCTATCTACACTAGGAGCCAATCCCCTATCGGTCCTGCCACCACGCCGCAGAACGGGAGCTCGTGTGGAACCTTTTCTTTCTGGCATAACTGCGGTGAAACATAACATAACAAAAATCTTACGGTCGAAGGGAGGTACGGTAAACTCAGCCAAAATATGACACCCGACGGGCCCGGCGTGCACAATCCTATCCTATCTCCTATCTGAGTCCGAGTTTACCCTTGCACTTAGCCGTCCGTAGCATCATAAGGAGGACCCCCTTTCGAGGTCAATAAATGGTAAGGTACATAGGAGGCTGGTCTTTCTCAACGTGGTGTATAGCACGAAAACCCTTTCGATACAAGATAGGGTCGTTCACATGAAAGAAGAGAAGAAAGACTTGATGATAGATATTCTTTCTCTTTTTCGCCAGTGCTGACGCAGTGCGCACGTAGAAAAGCCAAATCCCAGTGGGGGGCCGGTACCTTTCTTTTACGGCCTAAATTCCTATTTGTCAGCCGTGGGGAACTACTGCTCGATCGGGAAGAGGCGAAAGGCTTGGGCCTACCTATCCCGATAGGACCTCATAAAGGAACCGGATTGAGAGGTTCCATATTACTGAGCCGAAGGGCAGTCTGTACGTGATCGTAGTATCTCACCTCGTCTCGTCCCCGCACCGCAGCATTTAAGAGTCTCTATGCATTATTACTATTTCCGGTTGACTGATAAAGAAGATAGAGTTGGGGTGATAGATGTGATACGTCAAGTATGACCCGGAGAGATACATGCTAACTATGGGTAGAAAGCAGGAACCATTATGTAATTCATTTCGGGGGGTTACAGATCTCTTATACTACCATTGATCGACAGAGCGGAACAACCAGAAAAAGAAGTGAAGTTAGAAAGCCGTATGATAGGTGGTAACTATCTTGTACGGTTCGGGGGGTAATCGTCGTACTCGTATCAGTGTGGGGGAATCTTTGGCTCTATCGAACATACAAGGAATTGGAGGTAGCATTCTACTGATGTTAAGTCATGGACTGGTTCCTTCAGCCCTTTTTCTATGTGTTTGGGTTCTATATGACCGACATAAGACTCGACTTGTTAGATATTACAGAGGTTTAGTGAGCACCATGCCGAATCTCTCTACTATTTCCTTCTCTTTCACTTTGGCCAATATGAGTTTACCTGGTATTAGCAGCTTTATCGGGGAATTTCCCATCTCAGTAGGAGCTTTCCAAAGAAATAGCTTAGTAGCCACATTAGCCGCGCTTGGGATGATTTTAGGGGCAATGTATTCCTTTTGGCTATAAAATCGTGTGATTTCTGGAAATTTCAAAACCGATTTCCTCCATAAATTCTCCGATCCATATTTATACCTTTTCTTGTTGGAGGGGCAACCGCCCGTTGAACTACCAAAGAAAAAGGGGTAAACCAATGTATGTGATCATGACATTGTAGGTGCTTGCGATGGGACAGATGCGACTTCCCTCAGTTGGTTTGGGTGGCATAGCCCGTTGCGGAAGTCCCCCCCTTTTTTGATCCATTTCTTTAGTCGGGAGCCATTGCTGGGACCAAGAGAAAGAAAGGACGGGGGGCAACCATGCATGGTACTTCTCGACCATGTCTCCGAGGGACAGTTGAATGAGAGACTCATGAATGCTGCCGGGTTGGACGAGCCAATAACTCGAACGCCTTCGGTCTATTTTTTGAGCAAGAATCACAGCGTTACCTTACCTTCACCATGATACGGACTCCAAGTTCTTATGGCGGAGCATGAGGGGATTTCTCATCAATATGATGATGGGAATGGAAATCAGAAGCACGACCGGGGTCCAAGATAATCAAACCATCAATAACAGTAACGTAAGCATGAGACTTTTTGGTAGTACTGGTGAACCAGATGGCTGCGGCAATGGAATCTGGGATGAAGGACTCGTAGTATCTCTGACGATCTGGCACAAGCGAAAGACCTCCTAACGTAATTCGAATGGGGGCTGACCGCTTTGCCCCGCTCCACTTTATTAAAAGAAAAGCAAGGACCACTATGGGAGGGCAAACCAAGGACCTATCCAAGTCGGGGCTCGTCCCCGGTCAATATTGGATCAAACAATAGGGGGCCGTAGCACTGACCTCTTTTTTTATTGATTCAATACAATTAGGGGAAAAGATGGTACAGTTACCTACCGAGACAAGAGAAAGTCTCAACAGATGGATCCTCCCGTAGCGTGCTGGGCATACCTCTTCTGTGCTTCTTGTGGCAGGAACAGAATAGGAAAGACCCGGCCGACCGGCCCCTGACTATTTATTACTCGAGGGCTCACTCTTTATTTAAGAGAGAATGGGGAGTGAATCGAATCCGTTTTCGTTCTTGGTTTGGTTCTGGCTCCTCTCGATCTTATTCGTAGTTAGGAAGGGGGAAGGAGTCTAAATCAATGGACATTAATGAACCATCATTGATGGACGTTGCACATGACACAGGATCAATTCGACTCAAGGTCTGGCACTAATAGAAGTAGCTGACTCTCCTAGTAGCGAAGGAAAAGGAAAAGGGAAAGGGCTTTTTTCGTCGTAATAGTGGGCGGGTTAAGTGAGATCTATGCCGGCTAGAGGAATCAAATTCTGGTCGCAGCAGAGGGGCATAGTGGCGCCCTCGCCTGGCCCCATTCCCGGACCTAGCAGCAGACGGGCATGCCGGGCCTGAATTCAGACCAGACTCTTCTTTGTTTGAGCTGCTCCCACTCACGCAGACCGGAAGATCTTGTCCTGGACTGGACAAGTACGTAGAGATACTCATGTGACCGGAGGGAGTCTCAATCGATCAGGATTCCTTATCACGCCACGCACGGAGATCTTTCCATTGTCAGAGGGCTCTTGAACAGACTCTTAAAGGTTGGATTACTACCTGCCTCTACAGAAGAGGTTGACTTTGTACCGCCCGAAGGTCATATGGATCGGAACCCGGAGCGATAAGAACGAAAGAAAGCCCTACCCACTGCTACACCTACTGGTCAAAAGGCTTAGATTGATTCTACGCTACTTCAAGCCTTTGGTACTTCGGTAGGCTTGATATATCCTTTTTCAAAAACTAAAGGTTTGGAACCCTTCCCCTATTATTTCTACATTTCATTCTCTATTCGCCTCAAACAAAATGAGAAAAAAGGAGAGAGAGGCCTATTGATTCGAAGTCATTACGAAAGGGTCGGTCAATAGCATAGCTCTTTCTTTCCCGGGTCTCCTTGAGAAGGAAGGGTAAAGGCCTTCGCATTCCTAATGGGGGGCCGGACGGCTTTGTTTGCCCCAGCTTGGCGAATCGCATCCCCGCGCAACGACATTGTTTGTGCGCCCCTTACCGTTCTCGCTCAGTGTTTGCAACGGCTAGGGAGGCAGTCGTAGAAGCGAAGCCTATCGCCACGCCGACCATCAAATACCGACCTTCTCAAAGATTTAATGGAATGGCCCCAAGAAAGAGCGCTTATGTCAGTCATATGGGAACTCATGGCTAGAAACAATCCTTATGGTTTTGATATCCGGTAGGAATAAGAAAAATCAAAGTCCAGGTTGGTTGGTGAGCCTAGTGATAGGAAAAACTATCTAGCTTGGTTCGGAGAGCACTTGTTGGGTTAAAGATTTTGTTTGTTGTTGCTAAATGTTACAGCCTAAATGCTAAACTATTGACCCTACTTGTTCGGATGGGTGTTCACCCCAAAGTGTTCCCGGACTACATGCATACATCCGTAAGTAACTTAGTGCAACATGGAAAATTTCATTGAGAGGGGAATCAGTAAAGAAAAGAAAAACTCACATCTATCTTACCAACATTTGTATTTGAGAGAGAGATTGTCCTCGGGCTAAGGAGTGTCCACATGAGTTCGTTGAGGTGGCTACACAGGAAGAAAGAAAAAACCTCTTTTATATTCTGTCGAGAGTGAAGATTGCTCCACCCACCTAAGTCGAACGAAAAGGAGAAATTATATAAATAACTAGTTAGATTCAGGCTCTTTGGCAAATTCTTTAGATCTGGGTAGAGTCTCGCTCAATAAAGAGAGTTGTAGATTCGTAAGATCGTGAGAAAGTCCCCTCTTACAGGAGAGGAAATTAATGAAATCCAGAACTGAACCGAAACCGACTATCCGAGTTTACTATGAAAGAAAGAAGGGAAAGAGAAGGGAGACGAAAGAAAGCAGAATTAGACTGAACTGAAAGGAAAGAGTAAATTCATTCATTAGCAGCTTTGAAAGACGAAACTCAAGAAGAATTGAATGAGACTTTACAGTGAAAGAAAGAAGGGAAAGAGAAGGGAGACTCTGAATGAATGAGAGTGAACTACTTCACCTTCAAGTGTTGAAAGTCAAGCCGCTGAAAGAAAATCTTTTGTATCTAGCATAGGGGTAAAGCATTAAAAGAGCTTTTTCCCTAATAGCAGCATAGGAAAGAAAAGAAATTCTATCCAGCATAGGGGTAAAACATTAAAAGACATTTTTCCCTAATAGCGGGAGCTTCAATAAATTCTTTTCTATCCCATATGACTGTAAAAGTTCGTAAGACCTTTTTCCCTAATAGCTGGAGCTGAAAGAAAAGATTTTGTATCCACCATAGGGGTAAAACATTAAAAGAGGTTTTTCCCAAAGGAAAGCTGCTTCAAGCTAATTTATTCTATCCCCATATAACTGTCAAAGTTCGTAATCGGTTTTTCCCTCGGTAAAGCTTTTGAAAGAAAAGAAATTCTATCCTCCCCCCTATTTTTGGGGATCAAATCGATGCTTTACCCTATTGAAACAGTAAAGACGAAAGATGAATGAGAGTGAACTATCAGTAAATCCTCAAGAATCATTCTATCTTCTGTCTATTTTTAGGGAGATTTTCCTATCCTCTCCCTATTTTGAGGGATCCCTATTGAAACAGTAAAGACTATTTATGACTGAGAGTTCACTGTCAGTAAATCCGAAAGAGAAAACCTGAACCTTTATTCCCTTCCCTTATTTCTGGAGGTAAACGCGGCGAGCAGCTTCGCACCTTTCCGATTCATTCTCCTGTAAAGACCAACAAGAAATTCATTCTATCTCTCCCTTATTTTTTGGGATCAAATCTAGTAAAGGTAATTAATTCATTATTAAGTCCAGACTATCGAAGAATCAATTCAACTTAACTGTAAGTAAATCTGAAAGATTCCTTCTTTCTCTTTCTCTGATCCTCAAGATTAATGATCGTTCACTGTCAGTAAATCCTCAAGATTCATGAGAGTGAACTGTCAGTCAATCCTCAACATTCTTTCTCGTTCACTGTCAGTCAAGACTAAACTCCTTATTCATTCTTGATCTGATCCTTCTTTCACTCCTGAACTAGATAGATTGAACTCGGTAAACTGCTGAACCTATCGGTTTCACAGCTTCGCTCCTTCACCTATCGGTTTCACAGCTTCGCTCCTGAACTACTTCCCCTCTATCTATTCCCTCCCTGAAGTTATGGTTCATTTCCTCCCCCTTCACTGTAAAAGAGAAATAGGAAAGATTCATTCTCTTCTCCTGAACCTGATTAAGGTAAAGCATACTTTCTTTCACCTATTGATTCTTGAACTGCTCTTTCTCCTTTCTTGCTTGAACTCTTTTCCTCGGTAAAGCTATTTGAACGAGACTGAACCAGAACCGTAACCTCAAACCAAGACTATTTTTCCTCTATTCCTTTTTGACCTTATTTATTAACCTGACCTGATTCCCTAACCAGATGGAACTGTAAACAAAGACTCAACTCAAGATTCATTCTCCTGCCCTAAACCTATTTACCTTATGAATGAAATCCGGAACACCTATTTATTCACTGTAAACACTCCTTATTGTAGATCGTGAACTACTAAACCAGATGGAACTCAAACCTGCCCCTCGACCGGCTTGCTTCGCTCATTCACCTCTCCCTTCTTGAACTGTAAAGGAGAGTCAGTCCGTCCATTCATTAGCTTACCTATTTACCTGATTTATTAACCTAACCAAAACCTCGGCTGCTTCTTTAGTCTCCCTTCTTGAACTGTAAAGTGGTGAAGTAGCTCTTTTCTTTCACTAGGTCTCTTCTCTTTTCTTGAAGGAGGTAATGCACAAGACTCCTTATTCATTCATTCGACTCAACCTTAAACCTTTGACGGATTGAACTCGGTAAAGCGATTCCATTGCCTTCACTCCTACACCTTTGATTAATTAAGAAATTATCCTTCTCCTCCTGATCCTACTTCTTTCACTAGGGTTGAACTATTCAAAGACTCGGCTTCTCTCCTTCGGTCTCTTTTCTGTTCTTTCTTTCTCTTCTTCTTTCACTTTGTAAACTCCATCACTACTAAACCTGAACCTCGTAAACTATCAGCTTCTCTAAGGAAGAGAACAGCAGTTGCAACAACCCACTCCACTTACGACACAACGGATTGTATTCCCCGGAGGCGCATCATATGAAAAAGATCAATACTCAAGATTCATTCTCTCCTTCACCGGATTGAACTGTAAGAAAAGAAGAAGAAAGAAGAATTATCAATCACCTTTTTTCACGATTCATGATCGTTCACTCAATCAATCACTTGTCCCTTCTTTAACGGTAAAGCTATTTTAGGTCTCTTTGCTTTCGTTTGATTCTGCTAGAAATACCCCTTATTAATTCTCCTCAACCGACACCCTTTGATGGAAGAGGTCATTTTCGAGTCAAGATTCAACTTAAGACAAGAAAGGAGACTAAAGGGAGACTCCAGCAAGACAAGAGACTGAACAGTGTGAAAGAAGAATCATCATCATCTCATTCATTGAAAGAAGAAGAAAATGAAAGAAAAAGGGAAAGTCAAGATGAAAGAAGAATGATCCTCTCCCTATCGGTCTCACGGCCTCGCCCCTGAACTCCGAAACCTATTGATTCAAGCACTCGGAAAGCTATTCTTTCACTCTGTCTTCGTCTTCGCTCCTTTTCCTATTGATAGGATTCTTTAACTCTTTGACTCTCGCTCCTTCCTGTAAGAAAGACTCTAGAGTTTACGAACTTCTCTCTCTCCTTCCCCTGCTTCACCTATTTATTCAATAATTACTCAGGAAAGCCGCTAATGAATTGACTCATTCTCTCTAATTTCCCAAGGTAAAGCTCATTCACCTATTTATTCTTGAACGGTAAACTAAGACGAAAGAAAAGAGATTCATTGGACTTAACTCCTTCCCCTTATACTTGATTACATGACCTATACCTATTTCCTATTTCTTCTTTCTTTCACTGTAACAACCTGGGTGATTGATTGTGTGTGTGTCTCGCAGCTTCGCACCTTTCCGATTAATTATCTTGAACCTATTTATTGGTCTCTTTTCTTTCCTTATGGGTTGAATAGCTGAGCACCTGAACCTATTTATTCAAACACTGATCTTGATCCTCTACCTACTTATTAATGATCAATCACTCCTTCACTCCTTCACTCCTACACCTATCTGAAAGAAAGAAGGAAATGGAAGATGAATGAGACTGTAAACAAAGACTCTCGATTCATGAGACTTTACAGTGTAAGGGAGACAAGACTCTTTCACTCTTTTTCCTTACAGGACCATTGATTATGAAATTGATACTAGACGGCTGTCAAGTTTCATTTTTTAGGTAATGCAAAAGAGACAGAACAGGAAGATGAATGAGACTCAACAAGATTCATTCTCCTTTGACTGATTGAACTCGTAAACTATCTGTTTCTCTCCCTCACCGGAACCTTCTTTCACTCCTACACCTCTTGGTCGAGCAGCCTTCGCTCCCTTGGGCTTCTTGATCTGATCCTTGATTGAGCTTACTCTCCTGTAAACAAATGAAAGTATGTTCGCTTCGGACCTTCCTTCACCTATTTATTCTTGAACAGTAAAGAAGGGAAAGGCAAAAGAAGAATGAGAGTTTACAGGCAGGAAGGAAAGACTCCAGATTCATCATCGTTCATGTCCCTTCACTCTTTCACTCGGCAGCTGAGGATTGAATTGACTCTCTCTCCCTGATTGAACTAACTGTAAAAGAGAAATACTAAAGATTATCCTGAACCTATCTATTTCTTCTTTATTAACTGATCTTGATCCTCTCTCTACTTACTCCTATTAATTCTCCTTCAGCTTTTCTTTTCCTCTACTCTCTGACCTGACCTTCTTTCGGTAGTTCAAGCTATTACCTGATCCTGCCCCTCTATCTCCCTGAGCTACGCTACTTCACCACCTATTGATTCTTGAACAGTAAACTCAGTAAAGCGGTGATCAACTCCTCTCCTTTGTTACGTGGTTGTTTGTATTTCATGATTCAACTTCTATCTTCAATATCTTTTTCTTCTTCTACAGTGCAGTAAAGAAAAGAGAAAGAACTCCGGAACCTTCCCTGATTGAACAAGGTCAAGCTAAATTCATTCAATCCTAAACCTGACGAGAATGAAAGAAGAATCAGATATTCCCTTTATATTTACAGTTGAGTAAAGAAAAGAAGAAAGTCAAGATTGAGTAAGATGCGCAGAATCAGATATTCCTTCTCCTCCTGATGGAACTCCTTTCCCTGTCGGTCTCGCAGCTTCGCTTATTCGCCTCGTAAACTCGGTCTCACAGCTTTCACTCCTTCACCTCCCCTTAAGGTTTCACAGCATCGCTCCTCTCCCTCTTGGTCGAGCTGTTTCACTCCTCTCCCTTTGATCGAGCGGTTTCACTCCTTTACCTGAACCGATATTCCCTTTTCCTGATTGAACAAACAAGGTCAAGCATATTCTCTTCATTCTCCTTCACTCCTCTTCGTTCGAGTCGAGTTGCTTTGCTCATTCGCCTCTACAACAAGGAAGGTCTCATTGCTGCTTTGCTCCTTTTCCTATTCATTCCTGTTTATTCACAGTAAAGGAGGTCAAGCCATTTTCCGGTCTCTCATCTGTTCTTTCCTTAACTACTGAACCTATTATTCCACCTCGCTCGTAAAGTAAACAAACAAGGGAAGGAAAGTCGCTAATGAATTGCCTCTCTGTAAGGAAGATGAATTCATTCGACTGAACTACTTGACCTATTCTATGGGTCTCCCATCTGAGATTACCTTATTTTATTGTCACTAAGTTTAAGTCCGTTCTTTACGCAGATAAAGAAGATGATTGTAACCCTATTCAGTCAGTAAGTCAAAAAGGTCAGTGGTTGAGACGAGAACTCATTCACCTCTCCATGGAATCTTTGCTTTTCTTTCCCCTCGCTGATTGAACAAGGTAAAGCATGAATTGACTCTCTCTCCCTGAACCTATACCTATTTATTCAGGAATAGTAAACAAAGACTATCGAAGGATTAATGAGACAGAACCTTTTCCTATCCTTTAGGTCTGTCTCTGTTTTCTTATTCTTTTGCTTGAATTTGATTCTGGGGTTGAAGTATTCTTTCCCTAGGTAAATAGGTTCATTCAGTAGCTAATTAATTTACTCGACTGCCTGTAAAGCCTCTCGATTCATTCTAGTCTTTCTCCTTCACTCAATCAATCACTTGTCCCTGATTTCACTCCGTAACCTTTATCAAAGAGAACCCCTTCCCCTGCATTGTACTTCTTTCACTCTAGAGCAATTGAACCTTTCGTATGTAAGTAAATAGGTGTTTGGTTCTTTCTCCGATTCCTTTCCCTTCTTTCACGGTAAACTCATTCACCTATCGGTTTCACAATTTCATTGCCTGCCCCTATCGGTCTCACAGCCTTCGCTCCTTCACCTTTACCTGTAAAGACCAGAAATAAAGAAATGGATTCTATCGTATATGACTGTAAAAGTTCGTAGAGGTTTTTCCCTAACAGCAACATAGGAAAGAAAAGATTTTGTATCCAGCATAAGGGTAAAACATTAAAAGAGGTTTTTCCCTAACAGCTGAAGCTTCAAGGTAATAAATTCTATCCCCATATAACTGTCAAAGTTCGTCAGAGGTTTTTCCCTAACAAAAGCTTTTGAAAGAAAAGAAATTCTATCCTCCCCCGTATTTTGAGGGATAAAAGAGTCCATTTTCCCTGATTTCCCTCTGGAACTCTCCTGTAAACACTAAAAAAACAAGAAAAATCTTATCCTCCCCCGTATTTTTTGGGTAAAAGAGTTCCAAATCGGCTAAATGGGACTGATTTCACCCTTTTTCGTGTTAGGACCATTAATGAATTTTGTCTATCCCCTGTCTATTTTTTGGGATCAAATCTAGTAAAGGTAATTAATTATTAAGTCAATCCTATTGAAGAATCAATTCGACTTAACTGTAAGTAAATCCGAAAGATTCCTTCTTTCTCTTTCTCTTCTCCTTCACAGTCAGTCTCGACTCCTTATTCATTCAATCCTGAACTTTAGGGGAGAGTAAGTAAATCAAAGATAATTGATTGAAGAATCCAATGAAACATGAATTCTCCTGAACCTAGTTATCACCTCTTAGTTTACCTTACTCTCATCTGATTTAAGGAAGAAAAAGATCTGAGAAAGATAAGTACCTTAAGGCATAGGGCTTTTCAAAGCTAGCTAGTTTTCCTGGGTCTAGGGGATGAGGAAGTTAAGAAAGACTTGAATTAGTTCTGGGACGAGTTCCGGCCTTGCCTTAGCGTAAGCCTTATTAGTAGCTTTCATCCTTGCTGCCAGATCAGAAGCAGGAGGGGAAATATGAGACTTTCGTCTTTCAGACTGCATGATTGTTGTATTCCGGGCTTGAAAAGAGCCTTCCTTACCCACGTACCTTATCAGATGAAGTCAGAGCGGACTTATCCTTATAACTTATACTTAGTTAGTGGCATTTCTTTAGTTACCTTCTATCAATTATTCCAGGCCTACAACAAGATCCATTGAAGCAGGGTAAATGGGCTTCTCTTTCTCCGCTCGGTCGTTATCAAAATAGAGATGAATCAAAGGACTCTTCGTTCTTATACTTTCTCTCTCAGATTTGATGGCAACAAGAATATCATGCCTTTTTCCTGCAGCTTAGGATGCTTGCAGGTAGAAGCTCTCTTCTGTATCAGCATGTCTTCTTTTAGAAAGAGTGAATACCGATCTTTTTCCTCAAGCCGTCTAACTAGATAATAATAATATATAAGCCTACTATTCTAACTGCCTGACTTGACTTTAAATAAAGAAGCTGAACTACGCGGTCTTTCAAAGACTTAGTTAGAAGATGCTAGCTCGGTCTTTCTTTCTTACTTAGTAATGCTCTACGCTAGCTCTGACATCCTTCGTAGTGCTCTTGTTCTTGTCTCACCCTTATCCACTCTGCTATGTCCGATATAGAACTATAGTGACTTCTGTGGGAAGACAGAAAGAAAGTCAGATAGAATACTCTCTTTTCTTCTTTCTAGAGCTGGTATTGAAATATAGAATGACAGTAATAATGCTCAGCCTGAGACTATTCACTCTCATATATAGAAGTGAAGAGAGCATACTAATGATGGGGTCAGAAATTCCTGCCTTTCAATATAACCTATTTCCCCTGTAACTTAATAACCCTAGTCTTCTTACTTTCGAACTTCGGAAGAGCGTATAACTCAATACTAAATAAGAAGCTCCCCCCTTCATAACTAAATAAGATTTGTTTGTAGCTTTCCCACTAAGATAGGTTGCTTTTTCCTTCTCAGTACGGGCCTTCTATGTCGAGACTCTCACTCTTCACTCTACTAAGTATGTTCGTTCCTAGGGTGGGATAAGACAGGAAGAAAAGAAGGAAAGATTCTTATTTCGTTCTATGTTTGCTCTTTAGAGGCCTTTGTTATGTTTTATGGCCTTATCTTCTCATCATGTAAGATGCAATATGATGCCACCAAAGCAAAGTAGGTTTTACACTAAAAGATCTCGCCGAAGCAGGACGGGCAGTGTGACATACTTTCTTTACATTGGTAATCAATTCCGGTATTTCTCATTCACAGGATTACTCACTAAAGGAAAGACTACTGATTTACACCTGCCTAAGCCTTGATATTTCTTTACTTCCCGATCTCTAAAGTAAGGCCTTTGAATACCTATACTACTAGCGTTTCCCTCCAACTTTCACTTTAGCCTAGAATTTATACCGCTTCAAGCTAAGCAGAAAGAAAGATTTTCGCCTTTCGTAACTCATGCACACTTCGGGGGGAAAGATAACTACACTAATTCAATCTCTTTACATCTCAGTCAATCGAACTGATAACTAAGTCCTGAAGCAACTAAGACGGAATCTCGGGCTTATCTAAAGAAGACTGGAAAGATCTCACTCTAAACTATGAGAAAGTACGGGGGAAGTTGGAAATCCTTCATTTATAGGGAAACCTGTAACAACTAATCCTACTATACATACTTGACTAGCTTTAGACTTTAGACTCTTTCTACGGGCGGGCTTCCTTCCAACTTCTATAGTTGTCTTAATCTCCGCAACATGCAAAAAGGATCCTAATACTTCTAGCCTTCTCTTTCCGTCAGTCTAGTTTAGTGCCAAATGGTTTTGGTGAGGAAGGCAACAATCTGACTTATGGGTGAAGATCAGGGATGTCGGGCTTTAGCCCTTAAATCTCAATCGAAAAGAGAAACAGATATTCTCACTTTACTTGCTGGGATTCTATCAATCAATATTCTCCTTGCTTATCTTTCTATGGACTCTAACTTCCCAATTGCTTCCTTTGAAGACGAAGTTGGACTTTACTATAGGGCGAGCGAAGTGGTAAGACCCGCAATCATCCTCCAAGAATGCTACCTCATCAATAACTCCCACTGGGATAATGGCTTTGGGAAGTGAATATCTATGGCTTCTATGTCTCAATCTCTTGCAGGGAACAAACAATATATATAGGTTGCTTGCTGCTGCTGACTTCGGAATGCTATGGTCTTCTAACACTACTCTTGTCGTAATGCTCTAGTTCCTTACACTGCTCTTATCACTCAGGCTATAATCTTCCTTTCGAACCTAACTAGCTCTCATGTAAGTCAATCGTAAGTACCTTAAGGCATAGTTTCAAAACTAGCCCATTTACCTGGGGCGGTATGGCTTGTAACAAAAGAATCTAACTTATCCCCACCTGCAAGCGCATCCTCTGGGAATCAAGTGATATCACTATCATTCTTGTTTCAGTCTCGGGTTACGTTTTATACCCCTGAACTTCAAGTAGAGGTCTTAGGGCGCTTTATCAATCTTAGAGCTCTCTATCTATCTTCTTTCGACTGATACAATTCCTTAGCTTATGAGATCCCCGGCTCTTATTGACTGAGAAGTTCACTACTATTTAGAATGACTTATTTCCTGCTCCTCTATATAAGGTCCTTGTGCTTTCCTTTTTTGCAACTCAGGTTCCTCTTAGCTTCCAGACGTGACTACAACCCCTTCTCAACTCTCGAGGAAGAGGATGCTTTCCAGGCTCTCGGGCTTCAGTTCTATGGCTGTTCTTTCCTCAGTAAGTTCCCTTCTGTGGTAACTGACTACTGATCTTGGTGTTGGATGAGATTCTATAGGATAAGGGTTAAGACACTAATTGATGTCTTATTTAAGAGTTCGCTCCATTCATGTTGTATGCATCCCCAATAGAATAGGAAGGAGGTATTTTGCAGTTATTCTCTTGGGTATTTGAAGTGATTAGGAGGGAGAAAGGCCAGATCCGTCTTTTATTCCCTAATGAAAGAGGAAGCTCGGTCAATGCTTTGCAAGCTCAATCTCTTTAGTAGTGCTCAGCCTAAATTCCAATTCCATAGTCACTGACGGAAGTCATTCACCGGAAACTGTCATTCTTAACTCAAAAGGATCTGATTAGATTCTTTCTTCTTTCCTTTCGCCTAGAAGATCTGCTTCAGTCAGGACTTTGAAAAAGCTATAAGACTCATCTGGCCTTCTACCTTTTATTATCAGTCTGAGAATGAGTGGTTTTCTCCAACTTGAGAACTTGCTTTCTACTTCCTTTACTCCTAGATAAGAGACGGGAAGCTCAATAGAAAGATTGATTGATCTTGGAGGCTATAGGCCCTGGGACGACTTTCTTACTGCCTTTCCTAAGTCATAGGATAGAGAAGGGACTAGGAGCAGAGACAGATGGGAAGAGAATCCCTAGCTTGACACTGACTTTCCAACTTCCTTGCTTTAGACTGATAAAGACGGGAATGCAATAGATCGATGATGACTTGCTTCCTTTGATTGAGGAGGAAGCTGGGGGAATAGCCCAGACCTGAAAGTGGTTGGTGAGTTAGGTTTACTTGGAGCTCCGTTGTAACTCGTTAACCTTACTAGACTAGAATGAACTTCCTAACAACCTAGCCTCAAGTATTATTATTAGAATGAGTTCTTCCGGATAATAGAATAGGCTTTCCGAGCAGCCTACTGAGATGTTAGCTTCTAGCTGATCTTCTTCTATATTCTATAGCAGGTTGTGTGTGGTAAATCTGTGCTTTAAGGCCTTTTCTTGTCCTCATGTGGCTTCTTCTTCTAGCTCTAATGCCTGAACCAGGAAAGAGAGCAAAATATAGGTATTGATTCGAACTTCCTCCCGTAAAAGACTTCCTTGCCCATTTCTTATTGATTCCAAGTACGGCCTCTACTAACACTAACTAGATCGAGGTTGCGAATGCCTGGTTCTTATTACAGGATGGGACATGACGATGTAAAGACCGAAAAAAGCTGCATCCTCCGTATGTTACCCAGCCAGATAATAGGGGAAATCCTTTAGCAGATAAGGAGATTTGGCTGGATATAGAAGATCTGGGAAGAAGAAGCTAGATAGGATCCTTAGCCTTTTACTGCTTATCCTTTAGCTAAGAAAGTGGCTTACCTTAGATGGCTTTTCTTTCCCACCGTGGGACTTATAAAGACTAGGTTTTCAACTAATAATCATACTTCCAGCTTCAAACTCTTTCATCAAAGTAAGGGCTTGCTTCACCACCAGGTTTAGTAATGGAATTCCAGGATAAGGGATTTGAAGGGCTTTTGCCTCAGTCTGATTAGTGGCTTTATTCCCGAGTTACCTTCTTGGTATTATGCCTTGCCTACACAGATTCAGCAGGGGCTTTGTATAAGAACACTGAAATACTCACTGAAATGGGAAGTCTGGGCTAACAGAAAGAAAGCTATAGGAATGACTGAAGTCAGGCTCTAACCTTCAGCCTTAAGGCGTCTAAGACAGCTAGCTCGGTCTGTCTTTCTTACTTAGTGATGTTCTTCTATCATACTTCGTAATGCTTTAGCCTTCTAACACTGCTTGCAACTACCAGATCAGATGAAGCAGGGGGAATAGCCGGGAATAGCCAGGAGGATAAGAGAGGAGATGAGCCGAAAGGAAATTCTAAATAAGAGAATAGGAGATGAGCCGAAAGGAAATTCTAAATAAGAGAATCTAAGGCTTTTGCCCCAACTATTTGATTTGAGAAGTTACACTTCTTCGATCTTCTCTTTTCTTTGATTTATGAGTCTTTGTTTACAATTCAAGAATAAATAGGAATCGGAAGAACACGAAGTGAAGGAGAAAGACTACTTACTATTTACCTCGTTCAAGAAGGAAAGGGGCTTCGCCCTGAGACCCGTAGGGCGAAGAGGTGAAGACGGGAGACAAATGAGAGGGTCGAAGACATGAAACCGAGAAAAGAAAAGGGAGGAGAGGGTGTCGGTGTCGAGTCGTCTTCTTCTTTAGGCTTTACAGTGAAGGGAAGGAGAGTCAAACGCGAGGAGTATTTCTTTCTTCTCTTTTACAGTTCAAGAATAAATTCAGGTAAAGAAGGATCAGATCAAGAATGAATAGTCTTTCACTCGTTCAAGAGTTCAATGACCCAAAAAATAGGGTAAAGCATCTCTTTCTTTATTTATGGTCTTTACAGGAGTGTTTGAAGGTTAATCAGTAATAGTCCTGTTCTGTTCTGTTCTGTCTAATTCTTCTTTAGTTTCTTCTTTCCTTTCGTCTTTCAAAGCAGCTAAGGAGTTCAATCAGTAATAGTCTAGCCAGCCAGGAGTTTACAGTTCAATCCCCGGTCAGGTAATATCTATCTCGGTTCAGGAGCTTGAGCTTCTCTTTCTTCTTCGTTTCTTACTGTTCCAGAAGGTGAAGGAATAAGGAGTTTCGGCTTTGTTTACAAGAGAGTGAAAGACTAAAATGAACGAAAAAATAGGGATTTGATCCCAAAAAATAGACAGAAGATAGCTTTTTTTCATTAATGATTCTAACGTCAGAGTGAAATTTGGTTCGTGAAGTAGCTCAGAGAATAGAGGTTCAGGTGTAGGAGAGAAGCTGGTAGTTTACGAGCGGAATGAATGGGTTGTTGCAACCGCTGTTCGTTCCTCCCCTCAAAGAAGCTGATAGTTTACGAGTTCAATCTGGCTGATTCATCTTTTGTATTGACCTTCCTCTTTTCTTACAGCTCCATCAGGGAAAATGGACTAAAATAGCCCAAAAAATAGGGAGAGGATAGACAAAATTCATTAATGGTACTAAAAGGATCATGAATCGGAGAATATCGGTTAAGGTTCAGGTTCAGGATTTCATTAATTTCCTCTCTTGTCAGCTAATTCATCTTTCGTTTCGTCTTTCCTTGATCTTCTCCCTTAAAACACTTTAAACTCGGAGTCGGAGAAGGTTCTTCAGGAGAATGCATCTTGTTGAGTGGAGTCTTTCCTTTCTCTTTTTCTTTCATTTTCTTCTTCTTTTCTTACTGTTCAATCTGTCTCATTAATCTTTCTTCCGTCTCATTCATCTCTCTTCTTACAGTTCAATCTGGTTCAGGAGCAGGTTCATTCATCTTTCTTGTCTTGCTTTCGGCTTTCTTTCTTCTTTCACTGTAAAGTTTCATTCTTCTTTCTTCTCCCTTCTTTCGTTCTCTGTAGAAGAGCACCACCACGGTTCAGGTCCCGACACATGGGGGATTAATTCAGCAGCAAGGATCGTGAATCAAGGGAAGGGAAGAATGTTACCAGAATTTGGAAGTCACCCACGACCGAGACCTAGATGGCAACCTCACCTAGTACCTCATAATTGAGAAAGGGAACACCCCCCTAGGAAAAAAGCGAAATAAGAAAACACAGGCAGAATGTATTGAGAGGCCCACTCTTTGCATTCGGCTTAAAATGGTCATAGTCTAGAATTCTGACTCGGGCTCGGGCTGTTACCATCAGCACCAAAGAAAGAAGCCTTATCCTACAGGGAGACTGCGAAGAACTCCAGGTGGAAGGGAGTTTTCTTAGCTCCCGATACGCCGAATGCCGAATCCCTAACAGCTGACGATGACCATTTCGGTAGACACAGAAGTCCAGTACAAGATGAATAAGGAATCTTAAGAGCCGAGGGGACATACCTTTCAACCAAATCTAGACATACCTGTATGAGATCATTAAATAGATCTTCAGGGACACAGGCCGTCCTCTGAACGAGAGAATCGTACCTTTCTTTCTAAGACTAAGAAGAATCCACTTTCTTAACGAAAACAAAGAGAGTGAACCAGTTGATCCTTTCGCCCCTCCTACTTATTTATTAGGATGAAAAGAAGGAATACACCAAGGAATGCCCGAGTGGTTAAGTGAGGCCGGAAAAGGTAAAGGGAGGTTCATTGTCCTTTCACTAAGAATACCTCTGAAGGACTACACCGCAAGACTGAATATACAAAGCGGTGCCGAGGTTCAGTTGCACCATCTCTGGTTCTTGGTAATGCCGTCTGTCCTTTTGCGCCTCATCCACCGGCTCCAAGAATGTCTTTGATAAAGACTATATACTGGCTGGGGCACGCCTTAAAGTAAAGTGCTCCTCCCCAGGTCCACCGTCGTCAACTATCGATGACCTGCCTTCAGTGTTCTTACAGCTTCATAGTCTTTATATAGTCTTTCTCGTACACCTGTAGAGCTGCTCATCAAAAAGGGTTTCCCAAGTCGTGTTTGTTAGGCTTATGGAGCCTGATACTTATTTATTATAGCTTGGTCAACGGTTATATCCGGTAAAGCTATATTTAGTAAAGCTATATATAGTAAAGCTATATATGGTAAAGCTATATCCGGTAAAGCTATATATGGTAAATAGCTATATATAGTAGATGGCTAAATCTGGTAAAGCTATATATAGTAAACTATACCATATATATATCTGGTCCGATAGAGCTTTGAAAATGTACTTTTCTATTCTCTGTACTCTCTCTTGTTGTACATACCTGAAGTCATCAATACAAAATCCTTTTAGCCAGAGTCCTCCTTGCAACTTTTCTCTATACTTTTCTTTGTGCTCATCTAGATCGAGCGTGTGCGTTGTTGTGCGATCCTAACAATTGGTATCAGAGCTAACGACTGATATCGATCCTAACAACTGGTATCAGAGCATTGTTAGGCTTATGGAGCCTGATACTTATTTATAGCTTCGTCAACGGTTATATCCGGTAAAGCTATATTTAGTAACGCTATATATAGTAAAGCTATATATGGTAAAGCTATATCCGCTAAAGCTATATATGGTAAATAGCTATATATAGTAGATGGCTAAATCTGGTAAAGCTATATATAGTAAACTATACCATATATATATCTGGTCCGGTAGAGCTTTGAAAATGTACTTTTCTATTCTCTGTACTCTCTCTCTTGTTGTACATACCTGAAGTCATCAATACAAAATTCTTTTAGCCAGAGTTCTCCTTGCAACTTTTCTCTATCCTTTTTCTTTGTGTTCATCTAGATCGAGCGTGTGCGTTGTTGTGCGATCCTAACAATTGGTATCGATCCTAACAACTGGTATCGATCCTAACAACTGGTATCAGAGCCAGGCGGAAGTCAGAGCCAGGCAAAATTCACCATGATCTGTGAAGATGTTAAGTTCAAAGATTTGAACTGAGAAGTTCGATGGATCCGATTTCGGTTTCTGGAAGATGCAGATTGAAGATTATCTGTACCAGAAAGATCTTCACGAACCTCTGTTGGGGGTGAAGCCGGATACCATGACCACGAAACAATGGAATCTCAAGGATCGATAAGCCTTGGGGATGATCCGGTTGACGCTATCCAGAAACGTGGTGTTCAACATTATCAAGGAGAAGACAACGTCAGGTCTATTGAAGACGCTGTCGAATATGTACGAAAAATCGTCGGCTATGAACAAGGTGTATTTGATGCGGAGATTGTTATGAGTCCTTGTGAGAACTTCGTTATGAGCAAACATAAACGAGTTAGCTTCACAAAGACTGTTAGAGAATTGAAGAAAAGTACCGGAAGAAGCGCGCTGAAACTCCAGAAGGGGGTTGCGTCGTCCGGAAGCGTCGCTGAAGCTCCAGAGGGGGTTGCGTCGCCCGGAAGCGTCGCTGAAGCTCTAGAGGGGGTTGCGTCGTCCAGAAGCGTCGCTGAAGCTCCAGAGGGGGTTGCGTCGTCCGGAAGCGTCGCTGAAGCTCCAGAGGGGGTTGCGTCGTCCGGAAGCGTCGCTGAAGCTCCAGAGAGGGTTGCGTCGTCCGGAAGCGTCGCTGAAGCTCCAGAGGGGGTTGCGTCGGCCGGAAGCGTCGCTGAAGCTCCAGAGGGGGTTGCGTCGTCCGGAAGTGTCGCTGAAGCTCCAGAGGGGGTTGCGTCGTCCGGAAGCGTCGCTGAAGCTCTAGAGGGGGTTGCATCGTCCGAAAGCATCGCTGAAGCTCCAGAGGGGGTTGCGTCGGCCGGAAGCGTCGCTGAAACTCCAGAGGGGGTTGCGTCGGCCGGAAGCGTCGCTGAAGCTCCAGAGGGGGTTGCGTCGTCCGAAAGTGTCGCTGAAACTCCGGAGGGGGTTGCGTCGCTGAAGCTCCAGAGGGGGTTGCGTCGGCCGGAAGCATCGCTGAAACTCCAGAGGAGGTTGCGTCGGCTGGAAGCGTCGCTGAAACTCCAGAGGAGGTTGCATGGGCCGGAAGACTCTTGCTGAGAAACCAGAGGTGAAGCAAGTGGGAGTTGATGTTGAGTTGCTCAAGGATTCACAGAGTGATGTTGTAGCGGATACTCAAGAAACTCCTGAGACTCTTGCTGAGAAACCAGAGGTGAAGCAAGTGGGAGTTGAGGTTGAGTTGCTCAAAGATTCACAGAGTGATGTTGTAGCGGATACTCATGAAACTCCTGAGACTCTTGCTGAGAAACCAGAGGTGAAGCAAGTGGGAGTTGAGGTTGAGTTGCTCAAAGATTCACAGAGTGATGTTGTAGCGGATACTCATGAAAATCCTGAGACTCTTGCTGAGAAACCAGAGGGAAGGAAGTGGGAGTTGAGGTTGAGTTGCTAAAAGATTCACATAGTGATGTTGTAGCAGATACTCAAGAAACTCCTGAGACTCATGCTGTTGGCGAGGTACTCGGTCTATCATTCAAAACACAGAAGGCGATACCATTTCACTCAGAGGTTAGTTGAAGATGGTGATGTGTTTTGAGAAGATAGAGGGTGCAAAGAATCCAGCAAACATGTTGACAAAATGTGTTGATGTTGGAATATTGAGGTTGTGCAAAACCTCAATTGGTATGGTGCAGTGAAGATGCTCATGGTCGTTTGAGAGTGAAATTCTTGGTTGACTAGATCAGTCTCCAAGTGGGAGAATTGTTAGGCTTATGGAGCCTGATACTTATTTATTATAGCTTGGTCAACGGTTATATCCGGTAAAGCTATATTTAGTAAAGCTATATATAGTAAAGCTATATATGGTAAAGCTATATCCGGTAAAGCTATATATGGTAAATAGCTATATATAGTAGATGGCTAAATCTGGTAAAGCTATATATAGTAAACTATACCATATATATATCTGGTCCGGTAGAGCTTTGAAAATGTACTTTTCTATTCTCTGTACTCTCTCTTGTTGTACATACCTGAAGTCATCAATACAAAATCCTTTTAGCCAGAGTTCTCCTTGCAACTTTTCTCTATACTTTTCTTTGTGCTCATCTAGATCGAGCGTGTGCGTTGTTGTGCGATCCTAACAATTGGTATTAGAGCTAACGACTGATATCGATCCTAACAGTGTTGCAACGACTCCATCTCTCTCTTGTATTGTGTCCTTCATCCTCAAAATCGGTGTCTGATGGTCTGAATCTCCACTGGAATTTGAACTTGGCATCTTGGCTTCCTCCTTCGATCCGTCTTGCAAGTGCAGGGTAACCCTGTCCCCAGATCTACTTTCTCGACTGTGTGCTTGCCGCCTACCTAATCCTTCCCAACTCTGGCCGCCTGTAGCTAATCTTTTCCGAGTAGCGTCTCGTAAGCATCTTCGTGCTGAGCCGTCAAAGCAAAAAAGTAGATGCTAAACTAAAGGTGCATCATCAATGGATACCTTCTGCCTCAAACACTTCTCCAGCGGCTTTACAGTAGGTTTGCCATTCTCAGTGTCTAGAACTAGAAACATCGGCTTACCAATCGCCTACCATGTCTCCTCTATTTTTGGATTTCACTTTCCCTTGCTTCGACACCGTGTTTTGGCTTGACTTCTTTAAAAGGAAAAGTTTCTTTTTCAATCTTTTTTGAATCCACCAATCGGACAGATATTGATTTTGATGAAGAGACAGAGGGAGTGGAGGATATATAGATTTGCGTGCAGAAGAACTCTACCTGAGAAGTTAGCCCGAGAAGCTTGAGCTTGAAAGGGGTATCGTACACATTTTCTATAAATAAGCACTTGGCTACGGGTGGCCATGAGATCGTTCACTCAATCCCGGGGAAAGAACTCCCTCAGCCTTATAGTTGGAAGCTAAACCAAAGCTAAGTAGGCTCGTAGAGAAAGCCATTTTGCAGGTATACCCACGGATCTATGTTCCTGAATAGTAAAGGAGAAGGCCACCAGCACCCGACTTACCAGAATGTCCCGTGGCAGCACCATGAAAGTCTTGGTTCCTCTTGGAAGCACCTAAAGTATTAAATTTTAACCGGAAGTCAATTCCCAAGCAAGAAACTTGCTTACCTTCATACTTGGCTTTTTAGCAGAGACAGCAATTTAAACATCGTTAGCAATCCTACGATTAGAATCATGAGGGGGAATAAATAAGTCTCCATTAAAAACAGCTCGACACCTTCACTCTAAACCAAAATCTTCCATGCTATCGCACATAAGGTCGTACGCCACTGGCAATCAAAACCAAACTGCAGATCCTTACAAGAAGCATTGCAACATAACCCATCCGTGAATGTCAAAGAGTAGAAGGTACTTGCAGCTAAGGCCAAAAGCGCACTTTATATATACTAACGCTTTAGAGTGTGAGGGGGAAGTAGAGGAAAAACCAACCCTTGCGAGTCTTTAGGTTGCACATTCATGCCCAGAATAGAATCCGCTGCTTGAGCGCTGCTGGGTGAATATCCCTTGCTATTGAATCTGCTGCAGTTATCTCATCTATAGAAGGGTATAGAAGAGTAGTAGGCTTTTTTTGATCTTCCTTTAGCCTTTCTTTTCGTGATAGCTTAAGTTGATTATAGAACGTTAGGAAGCCCTACTGGCACATCTCCAATCTTGCTCTTGGCTGCTCCTTGGCTTTATTACACTCGATAGCGGGGTTACGATCACTTTTAGAACTAGTAAGAAAACTAAACAGAACAGGGGTTTCTTTTCCCATAGGTTTCTATCTATCAATTACGAGGGTAGGTACGTCCAGTCAAGTAATCAAACACTTGGACAATACCGCATGCCAAGACTGAACAACAAAAAACTTCCTTCTGGGGGGTCTACCCGTCTCACTTGCTTAGTTGACTAAGGTAAGGTAGCTTAACCTTGAAGAAGGGGCATTTCCCTCTCGTCCTATTGTGGTAAGGTTGTAGTCAAGTCTTGGAAGCAAGCAAGTCTCTTAATGAGTATGGTAATCTGGTCTGTATAGGCAGTCTGGTTGTCTGATTGAGTAGCCCCGCAGTCCGTCCAGCCTAGTTTCCTAAGAGTGGTCGATGTTGACAAAGTTCCTTTTCTTTTGTTTCGGGCCAGCTTTCTCTTGTAAGCATAACTCCCCCTCCTTTCTTTCCCCTATACTGAATCCTACCCAGAAGTAGAGGAAGTAGTCTTTCTTTGACTGAGTCCCCTAGTCTTCCATTCGATTCGGTCCTAAGAGCGGTCAAAGTCGTATCAGGTCCAGTTGCTTCTTTTGTTTGAGTTCTTATCTATTCCTTCAGGAAGTAATTGATTTTGTTGTTGCTCCACCCAGTTAGCGATTTCTCTTTCCAAGCCAATTCTTCGATTGGTCTATTCCTCTAGTCGGCTTTAGATTAAGGTTCATATTTCCTTGAGAATGAAAAAGTCCTCATCCTCACCCGCAGCAAGAGGAAGGACCGAGTTTTCTTTCTTTTTGTTCCCTGAGTTTGAAACTGTATAAACAGCAGCCCTGGACAAATTCCTTATTGTGCAAATCGGAGAAAGGTACTCAGAGGTGTGTGTGATCGAGTCAATGTGCTTTCCTGGTGGATAACCATCTCTGATGCTTTCTTCTGTGTGTGATAGGTATGATTTATTGTGTATTATAGAACTTCTCTGTCTTTTTTGTGTAATGGAGAAAAGAAGCTTGACTTTAGGCCCAGCCCATCTTGGAAAACTCAAGAAGGAGTTCCTACTTGGAGATTAGCTGCTATTCTTTAGTCCTGTCAACTTTTCTTTTGCTGGATCAAAAGAGGTCTATACGCTTGGTTGACCGCTGATTCTATTTTGCATTCTATTTTTGCATCTTGATTCGTGATCAGGGCATTAGTTCTTCTTTGTTAGTTTTTCAAATCTCCAGAAAGATTCTTTCTCTGAGGGCGTCGTGCACCGGCCCGAACTGATCCGGTGAGGGTAACAAGACTGACTCCATCTGTCTCTAAGATCTGAGAATAACCTATGCCATATATATCTGAAAATGTTAATCGATTTACGGATTCCCCCCTCTGGGTTTCCAATGATTTAATCTTCCGGAAAGAGACTCCCCTGGCTATGCTTACGAGTTGACTAGCGGTTTCCGAGTCAAATAGCTGGACTGCCATAAAAGAACCTTGATTGATTCCCATTGTACTCGCCTACTATACTGAAACTCCTGGATCCGAAAACGGAGCCAATCATTCTAACGAATCTATAAGAATATGCTCAAGGGTCCCTCTTTTTGCTGATTGAAGGAGGTATTCCTTTCGCTTGGTAAGCAAGTTGGGTCTATATATATTCTTAGCCGAGCATCCCACACAGAGCCAGAACACAGGGGCCGACCTCCAAGCTTTTCATGAGCACCGACACAAGTGAATAAGAGAGGATCATGTCTCCGAAGGTGGTGGTATCACCGTCTACAGGTTGAGTCACGAAAGAGAAAGAGAAAATACTAGAGCCGTGAATCAAGAAATTCGGGTGATAGACGAAAAGCGTTGGTCCGTGCCTTAGGGGCAATCATCCGCGCCAGTGTATAAAAAGACATTTGAAATTCTTACACAAGAAGAGCTTATGGACAAAAAATGAGGATTCCGGCGGCTTTTGCCACTGATGATCAGTGTTCACAAAGAGCAAGACGGTTCAATGTCTTACAATGTTCAAGTAGCTAGCATTCTTGTTGGAAGGAGTTTTTAGCCCGGACACCTACTGAACCTGAAGGATGGAACAAGATGATGAAGAAGCCACAAAGAAAGAAGAGTCAAGGTATAGAGGAAAATCTGGGAAGAGAACAAGGAGATCTCTGAAAAGGGAAGGCAAGTAAGTAGTAGTCGAAATGTTGAAGAGGAGACAACCCTTCAGACTATGCGCGTCGCGTGCTCGATCTAGCAATCTTGGACAATTATTTTGATTCACTCTCACTAAACTCAAAAAGAAAGAAGAGAAAGAACTTGGAGTTGGGGCCTACATAACAGGTTGCTTGCTTACCAAGCCATCTTGGCTTCGCTCCTCCCCTCGTCAACTCGATAATGCAATTCCATTGCCTCCAGTTCTATTATTATTCTTGACTTGACTGTTTTTTATATATATAAACGACTCACTATCAAAATGAAAGACGATCGATTATCTACCCAAGAAGATAGAGAGTCCCACATACGAGAAAAGGTCACAAATAGAGTTAAACCAAGTAAGATTGCAAAGGCATAATGATAGTAGGGTCGGGATATCCCCGCCCTCCGAACCAGATGTGAAGGTCTCCCCTCATCCGGCTCTCTGCAGGAGAATCTCTACTCACGTCTTCCCCTAATATCCTCCCTTTATCACATCATGGGGGTTTACAGGAGATCCCAGAGGCTCGCTCGGAAAGGCTGCTATACCATACCTTTTGACTCAACCGACTCTAGTAGTCACTAGACTCACTATAGTAGTCCGTCCGGCTGCTCTTGCTGAAATCATTACTCTTCATTCTCCCGTGCTCTAGCAATTGCGCTCCCTAGACCACAACCATGTAGTTAGGTAGGGACAATCAATCCGTAGTGACGGGAATGATGGAATGAATGGGGATCCCTATCAATATCAAAATGAAGAATATTTAAAATTTTCTACCTTTCTCTCACTCAATAGATGTATCTGGTCTGATACGGCTTAGTAAAGCAATACGAGAGGAATGCAATGGGATGGATGGTAGAGGGCTGCCTGCGCCCAAAAGCGATGATTCACTTGTCCCCTTGTCCATAGGAACCTCGTGACATACAACCGAAACGACTCCCACTAGATAGCCGCCCCTTTCTCTCTTTTTACAGCCTCGTGTACGGACGAAAGAAGGTAAGTTACAGAAACCGGGGCTGTGAAGGCTCGCGAAGTAGACAGCAAACAATAGCGCCCCCTAACCTTGTATTGTATATTATTCTAGCGCTAGGCTAGCGCGCCCCTTTCTCTAATAATCAGGTCAGCTTTGAGCAGCTCTGCAATACTATACTAGTTGTAGGGCGGCGGGAGCTTTAAGAATTGAATATCAAATAAAGGGGACTCTATCATAATCTTACGAATCTAAAGATCTCAAAGAAGAACGAGCTTCTTCGCCCCTCTCCCTATCTCTAAAGGGGCGTAAGCACTGAACTTGATAGGGGATGGGATTCATTCACTTGCATTACTGCTAGAACTACAAAAAGCTCCGGTCTTAACGCCCTGACTACTACTGTGCACCCTTTCCTTGGGTTCGTAGAGTCGGGTTTCCCGTTTACCCACAACGGAGGAGCCACCACCACCAGGCAGGCAGCCACGGGTCATGACGCACTCTTCGCACAACAAATCCACTTTGAAGTTGACTGATTCGCTCGGCCAATCGTCAGAATGTGTACGAGATACCATAGGGGCCCAATATCTCAATAGCACCTTTGTCTAAAGCTTCGAATGAGACTGAATATCCGAAACGCAGGAACGATCTGACTAGAAAGTCATTCAAAACTTGATCAAAGAACCAGCGTTTATTGAAGAAGCTATAGAGTCGATTACAAAAAGTACTAGTTTGAAAGGCTCGTTGGAATTGATCCGCTACGAGATTGACATTATACGCAACAGAAGCACCTGAAGTACTAAACAGAATAGGTATTAGTTTGGTAATGGTTGGAGCAGCAAACTCAGATTCGGCAAGAATCTCATTTTTTGGTAGTACGAAGGGGGAATTGGCCCAAAAATTGGATAGGGGTCAAGACACAGTCGGGCACGGCTGACTCAAGTGCCCCCCGAACCGCGCAAAATGGTCGCCTATTACATGGCTCACTAACTCTGCCTGGGGTGGGGTACCTATTATTCGTCGGCGGTCCAGCACACCCCTACTTAAAGGATGCTGCTTAATTACGAAGGAAATTCTTTCTTCATCGTGAGAGTTCCCTTTCGTTAAGTGCATCGAGCCAGGAGTGGACATCATCATCATCTGCAGACAAATCCAGATCCTCTTTCATCATTAGCTTAGCTAAAATGGAATAAATAGTATGACAGGCTTTCCATCCAGAAAATGAAACGAAACCCGCTTGATCGATATGAAAAAGATGCGCTCAAAAAGACCTCCTACACATCGAGTTTAGTCAGAATTTGCTCTATCAGTTGCTCCCGCTCCGGACTGACTTCCTGGAAAGATAGGATTGGGCAATTCCGCCGGTTCTGGAGCTGACCTGATTATTAGAGAAAGGGGAAAGAAAGGGATTTTTATAGAGGTTGAGTAAGGGGGGCGAAGCTTGAGGCTTCTCAGCCACAGGAACAGGGAACAAATCCTACAAAAATGGAATGAGTTCGCAATGACTTCCACAATCAGCCCCCTCATCACCGACCGCTAGTATTTCTTGGTGGGAGTGAACAATGGTTTTTCTAGCGTTCCTTTCTATTGATGAAGAGGTGACCTCGTGCTCTTCAAGAAATTCAGGCAATGGCCCCCCCGAGCCCGAGTTTACTGGGGATCTTAGAGGGGCACCCAATCAAGGCCGCCACCCTCGCCCTATAGAGATAGGAGCGAAGCAGCGAGACCGAGTTTACAGTGAAAGAGGATTGAATGAATTTCCTAGGTTCAAGAAGGATTTCATATGCGAGTTAAGGAGAGAATGAGAAAACACTTTCTCAACCAGAATGCATCAACAAAACAGCCCTTACATATGGATCGTCGTGGCATGAACTTTGTCAAGAAATTACGGGACTTCCTATTGATCTTGATTAGTTCCAGCTTGTTGAGAGTTCTCTTTTCTTTCTAGACTGGACCCTTTTTTAGACGGTCTCCTGAAACACCTTATCTCACATGTGCTTTCGGAGCCCCCCACTCATTCAATGACTTGCTTGTGATTGCAGTCATTCCCCGAAAAGGGAGAGAGGAGGGAATCGCCTGCTCCCGTTTATGTGACGAACCGAACAACCTTAGGTCCCGAATTCATTCTCCATTATGTGGTAGATATATCTATCGATCCGAAGAACTGACTTTCAGTTGTAAGTCATCTATTCTGCTCCTATCTAAAGTGATGCTAGGTTGTTTCACCTCCACCCTGAACAAACAAAGACAGGTGCAGGTGCGCTTCGCTCGGCCACATGATGAACATGTTTTGAGCTAACTGCATGTCGAGTGGCGAAGCTTGTGGTCACTCCTCGCTTGTTCCAATCCTAGTAAAGAGCCTCAGATCCGATTCTACACAAAATATGATATTCAATTCCGACCCTTACTAGCTCTTTGCTGTGTTGTACAAAGAGCATGCCCGAGGGGGCTACTACGCTCACCGCGCACTTGCATCACCACCAGAGCTTGGCTACCGCTTCGCCCAGCTCCTACGCCTACCACGAACGTCGAATCATCACATGGCTGCTACAGCTAGCTAAGCTTCACACGGCGGACAAAAGACTCACGGCCCAAGGATCCGCAACAGGAGAGCTTTTAGACCCTAAAACGCCCATTCTCAACGAGTTACGAAGTTATACTAATTCTCACCGCTTCTTAAGCCGAAAGAAAGCCGGGCAAGAATCTCGGTAGTACGAAGGGTAAGCAGAATCGTATCTGGCAGTGGTTCTTCGGATCGATCACAGATTCTCGGCCCCGTCGTTTGGCTTCCACTATAGTTGAACTCTCTTGTTCTCCTACCCTTTACACAACCGAGGGGAGGACTCATGTAAACTTCTTCCTCTAGGTCCCCGTTCAGGAAGGCATTTGGAACATCTAATTGGAACAGAGGCCAATCTTGATTCGCTGCAATAGAGAGAAGGAGACGAACAGACTGAATCTTGGCTACTGGGGTGGGGTAAATAAATAAGGGCTTCCTCATAATCGAGACCATATGTTTGAGTCAAGCCTTTAGCTACTAGCTGTACCGACCTTTTCCTCCTTTCTCCCATAAAGCTTCCCTGAACCCAGCCAGTCCCATATCCAATTAGTAGAGAGAGAGATGGGGAGACTCAAAAGTCAGACAAATGCGCATTTCCTCTCTGAATCAAGAGGTATCAGATCGAAGTAACATCAGTCATGTATTCTAATTTCAGTGATTTACGGGAGAACAAAGTGGATTGTTGAGCCAATTCTAGCATGAGAGGACCCATGAGAGAGACAGAACACTGTTGGATGCATTCCTTCGATAGCAGGGCTTCCCCCCATCTCAATTGATCAGTCTTCAGGCAGTAATCTCGTACTCTCGATCGACTCGAACCACTACGTTATCCATGTTCCGGTGAAAGAGTGAAAGAAAGGAGAAAGAGAAGTTAAAGAAAGAATAAATAAATAGAGGAAAGAAGGAATCAGAGAATGAATCTTTCCTATTGATCTTTTACAGTGAAGGGGAAGGAAATGAAAGCGAAAACAAGTAGCTCTTTCCTGAACTGAATTATCTGACCGGAACCGAAACCCTTAACCTCGTAAACTCGGTAAAGCAATTCCATTTCCTGCCCCTATTCGAGTTTACAGTGAAAGAAGGAAATGGAATTGTGAGACCATAAAGAAGAGGTGAAGGGGCGAAGCCGTGAGACCGAGTTGTAGAGGTGAAGGGGAAGAGAAAGAATGAATAAGGAGTGTTTACAGGAGAGGAAAAGAGTGAAATCAGTAATAGTTCGTCCTGTTCAGTCTCTCTCTTCTCATCGGAATTACCTCTACTCTAAAATGGCCCTAAAAATAGGGTAAAGCATCGATTTGATCCCAAAAAAAAGGGAGAGGATAGGATGAATCTTGTTTTTTGAGTCTTTACAGTCGAGTTCCTGAGGGAAATCAGGGAAAATTGACTCTTTTATCCCCAAAAATAGGGTAAAGATAGACTTTTTAATCAAAAAAATAAGGGAGAGATAGAATGAATCTTGAGGATTGACTTTCAGTTCACTCTCATGTTGAGTTTCGTTTCGTCTTTCCTTAATAATGAATTAATTACCTTTACTCTCTTTTATCCCAAAAAATAGACAGGGGATAGAATTAGTGCATTAATGGTCCTAACACTCAAAAGGGTTCAATCAGTCCCATTTAGCCGATTTGGAACTCTTTGACCCCAAAAATACCGGGAAATCAGGGAAAATGGACGCTTTTATCCCTCAAAATAGGGGGGAGGATAGAATTTCTTTGATTTCAGCGGCAGCTATTCGGAAAAAACCTCTTTTAATGTTTCGGAGCTTGACCTTTCATCCAGCTTACCTGGTTCGTTCAGTAGTTCAGTCGAATGAATTGAATATGCTTTACCTAGTTCAATCTGGGGAAATTCACTCTTTGACCTCAAAAATACCCCAAAAAATAGACAGAAGATAGAAAAAAGAAGAAAAAGTCTTTAAAGGCGTTTACTGTTCAAGCAAGCAAGAAAGAGGAGCCCTAGGTTCAGGCGTCAAATGGATCGAAGAGGCCTTGAGCGGAATGCGAACTTGCTTCCGTGATTAGCATGAGATCGTTCATAGGTAGTAGAATCCGACCGCTGCTAGTCCTTACTTCAATGCAAGATCCAAGGTCGGGTATGAAGCCGCTTTCTTTGGCTCAGTAGGCTTTGACATTCTACTTTTGGAAATATAATAGTGACTTTGGCATGCCAGAAAGGAAGCATTTCGCTGTGGTTCAAGATCCTTGATTGAGTAGATCCAGAAGGGAGGGAGTTGAAGTGATCCGAGGGGAGAGGGAAAAAGCAGTTACGGGGTTTGAAAAGGAAACTGTACCGGCAGCGCGAACTCTAAGGTTTGGCTTTTTCTTTTATTTACTTTAGTCAATGTTGCATTTCGAGTGCTTGGTTAGATCTCCTAATGTATAAATCTTAATGCCCTAGGATTGGATTCAATAGTAGTCACTAGCTATCAATAAGAATTTTCAGTGTGAATAAGCTAAAGAGGTCCTGAGGACTTGGTAGCTCTGTATCATCCGTATCACAAGATGATTCAATTGCTACTTATAAATGAATCTCTGTCTAGAAAGTGCCCTATTCCTTTAATTCGTTATCCATACGACGCAAACAATAAACAAATTACCGCTTCATTATATTATGTCTTCCTGTAGCTGCCATTTAATTGACTTTACTAACCAGCCCTCGCAACCAACGGCTTCTTTCTTTTTCAGCTCTAGTTCTCACGCATCCTAGCTTAAACTTAAAGATATGACTTTCTCTTTGAGCGCGAAGCGGTTTGCTGAGATCAAATGAGATATCCCAACCTTTGATTGTCCAGCCAGTTCCCATGAACCAATTATTTGACTTTCAACTTGACTTTAAAGGATGCCATCCCGGACTGATAAAGGATCCACTAGGCAGAAAAAGGATTGATTCTTATCCGCAGTAGAATCAGGACATCTATCATATGATTGATTATTGCCATTTTCTTGACTTTATTACTTTACAGGGCATTGACTGAAACTAGACTAATAAAGCTCGAAAAGGATTGAATGGAAAAGAAACCCAAACGAAAGCGCGCGGATATATAAGTTCTATATAGAGAGCTTACGAGACGAAACCAGGCCTTTCTGACTTTCTTCTTTATTAAAGGCTGGAGTAGAAGGGATAGTAGACCCGAGAGCTGCTAGTATTAGAGCACACCAGCCCTCATCGAGACAAGAGACCATACATTAACTATGGCAAGAACATTCAATGGTCTGCCTCATCAAAGAAGCTATCGACCACTGTCTTCTAGAAAGAGTATAAATAACATCGCCAAAAAAAGTCAATCAACGAGAGTAAGAAACAGAATTGACAAAATTAACCAGTGAAAAAGGCAATGGAATTGTTTGTAAAGGAGAAAGAGCAATTCATCCCTTTGCTTTATATATTTCTTGAGTTAGCGCTAGGATTGCGTAGCGAAATGTAGTCGAAATACAGCATTGGACAGAAATCATGAGGCAATGACATGATCGATGAAATCAAGGAGTTTCCCGGTGGGTTTTTATCCCTCAACTGAATGCGCCTTACCAGACATATAAAATGGGGAAGAATGTCTTTTAATCGAAAAGTTTACCGAGTCAAAATGGGTAAAGGAAAGGCATTGGTTCGCTGTTGGACATAAGACTCCAATTCATTCTTTCATCTTTTCTATGATTTCTTACTGATCATGTAAATAGAGACCCTTCTAAAGTTCCAACTCTCTTATCCCACCAAGGTGTTCAGATCCATGTCATCTTACCTGGAGCCGTCGGTTGGTCTTATAGACACGAGACTGAGAGTGACTTTCCTCCCCTCGTGCTCTTTTCTGATTCTGATCAGGGATAGATTCCACCTTCCCGTCCAGATCTAGATGAGCCTGTAAGTTAACTTCCTTCTTTCCATAGAGCGAGAGAATGGATTGATTGGTATACGATCTTTCCCAGAGTGGGCAGTATCCCTAGCAGTAAGGTTTCCATAGGAGGTTTGGCTATTTTTGCTTTTGAGAAATTGTATTGTGGGGGTAGGATTCGTAAGTATAAGTACTAGCCTCTTTTCCAGTAAGTTGTGTTACATCCCCTTGAATTCCTACTATTCGCAGAAGAGTGGATATTGAGACTCTGTAAAGGAGAGGACTAGTGGATAGGGTCAGATTTGATAGGTTCCCCATCCAGACGAGATAAGATAATAGGGTGGAAAGACTTTCCCAAGTCTATAATTCTTTGTCGAATTCCGCCCAGTCTTTACTGCCGAGTTTTCCCTTTTCGCCCTTAAGCAAAGCCAGAGATTACCTTGGGTATGTTGGTGACAACAGAGAAATTTTGTATCATTCTTTGAGAGGAAAGAACTTAGAAAAAACTATGAAAGAATGCTTGTTTGATTTTCAATGCCTTCCACCAATGCCAACATACATATATATAAGTGATTTGGGACATTCCCCATTTCCATCCATTATCCAAGAATACATGTACAAGTGACCCTTCAACAGAAAAACATGCACCTATCTAATTAGGAACTAATGAATCTATTCATGTATCTACTAGTGTCCCTTCCCCCCTTAAACTGAATTCTGCGTAAATCTGTTTAGGACTGAACTTCATCTTCTTGATATACATCTTGGATTCTGCACATCCCCATCTTTCCTTTCTTCTAAGCTTCTCGAACAATGGTTGTTTCAAGGACTTTGTGAATAGGTCTTTCATCACTTCGGCTAAAATTGAGTGAAATAATGCCTTCTTTACACAAAGCAAGAAATGAAATCAAACATGTGCTTACTCCTTCCATGCAACACAGGATTTTTAGACAACTTAATAGTTGACATATTATCACAATATATAACCGTCATACCTGGTTGCTTCTGATTAAGAATTTCAAGCATTTTTCTTAACCAAATTGCTTGGCACGAGCATGCTACTGCTGCCCCAAATTCTGCTTCTGTAGTTGAGATACAATAGGTTGCTTCTTTGAAGACTAGCAAATAGCTCCTTCACTCATCATGAAAATACTTCCTTCAGTACTTTGACGATCATCTATATCACCTGCATAGTCGCTATCTGTATAGCCAACCATCTTCGGATCATCTCCTTTCTTGTAGAATACCCCCAAAGAAAAAGTTCCTCTCACATAACGAAGTATCCTTCTTGCTGCATTGAGATCTTTTTCCGTTGGATGCTCCATGTAAGGACTTATCATACTAACCGCATACATGATGTCTGGTCTTGTTGAAGTTAAGTACATCAAACTTCCCACAATTTGTTTGAAGTACCTATTATCAACCTCTCGCCCTTCAATATCCTTGTGCAACTTCAAACCCAATTCTGATGGAGTTCCAAATGTGCACTCATCCAATTTCAATCTTTCAAGTCATTCTTGAGCATATTTCTTCTGACAGATAAAGTGGCCTGCGGGAGTTTGAGTAACTTCTACTCCAAGAAAATATCTCATCAAACCAAGATCTGTCATTTCTAATTCCTTCATCATGCTCTTTCAAAGATTTCTTCATTATTGCCAGTAAATATTAAATCATCAACATATAAGCAAATAATGAGAATGTTACCTCCCTTTTCAGTTTTCACATACAACCTATGTATGTTCATATGGGCATTTAGTGAATCCCATCTTTTCAAAATGAGAATCAATGCGACTGTACCATGCTCTCAGAGCTTGCTTCAAACCGTACAAAGCTTTCTTCAACTTGTATACTTTTTCTTCCCTCTTTACCTTTTTGATTGAACAAAACCTTCTGTCCACATATACCTCTTCTTGAAGCTCTCCATGTAATCCGATTTCACATCAAGTTGATAAATAGCCCATGATTTCTGTGCTGCAATAGACAAAATTATAAGCCTGATAGTATCTTGACGTGCCACTGGTGCAAATACCTCCTTATAATCAACTCCATACTTTTGCTTGTATCCTTTTGCAATGAGTCGCGCCTTGTACTTATCCACCTCACCGTTTTCATTCAACTTGGTTTTGAAAACCCATTTGACTCCGATTGTTTTATGCCCTCTAGGAAGATCAGTGAGCTCCCAAGTCTTCTTCTTCTCTATGGATTTGATTTAACTGTCCATGGCTTCGTTCCATTTCTTCTCCTTTACCGCTTCTTCATAGACAATTGTTTGTATCACTATCCATAAAGAATGCAAAATAAGCACTATCACTTGAGTCATAGTCCATCTTATAATCAACCACCCAATTTTCTCTCTTTCTTGTTCTTGGATTTCTTTGATTATGATCATGATCTTCTTCTATTGGTTCTTCTTGTTGAGCTTGTGATGAGCTCTCTCTCTCTCTCCATGCTCATAGTGAGGCTGAATAGGGGCTGAAGCTTGTTCTCCTTCAAGATCTACAGGAATCTGCTGATTCACAGTGATCTTTTCTTCCCATGTCCAACCAAGTCTGATTTTCGTCAAAGATCACATCACGACTTACCACCACCTTCTTTGTCAAAGGATCATAGAGCTTGTACGCCTTAGAAGTCTCACTTACTCCAAGGAACACACACTTCAAACTCTTGTCCTCAAGTTTCTTCCTTTTCTCATCAGGAACGTGTGCATATGCTATGCACCCAAAGATTCTAAAGTGGTCTACTGCAGGTTTCCTTCCGCTCCATGCTTCTTGTGGAGTCATATATATATATATATATATATATATATATATATATCTCTAAGAGAAAAAGTAGGGCTCCGGTTGAGAATATGAACAAACCACACGACAGCTTCTGGCCAGAATTCCTTCGGGACTTCTCCTTTCTTTATTTAGTCAACTTCGAACCATGTTCAGAATGGTCCTGTTTTTCCTTTCAGCCACACCATTTTGTTGTGGTGTATATGCTGTTGTTAACTGCCTCCTTATGCCATTCTCTTCACAAAATTGAATAAACTTCTTCTAGCAGAACTCTCCACCTCTGTCAGTTCTTAAAGCCTTGACTCTTCTTCCAGATTCCGTCTTCATAGTAGCACAAAATTTCTTGAAGCAATCAAATCAGATTTGGCGTGCAAGAAATCAGTCCATGTTTTTCGACTAAATGAGGGTCATGAAATATTTCTTGTTACCATTTGATGCTGGAGAGATGGGACCACATATGTCTGAATGAATCAACTCCAAAATTGCTTTTTCTCTTCTTTCTTTTACGGCGGATGGAAAAGGATTTCTTTCATGCTTTGCTACTACACAGCTCTCGCTAATTTCTGTTGGAGGAGTAATGTAATAAATATCAGGCAACCCAGTTACCATCTTCTTTGAAGACAACGTCTTTCATCCTTTTCAATGTAGATGACCATACCTAAAATGCCAAAGCCAGTTGGTATCTTCTTTCTTCACCATCAAACTTTTGGCAACGATATTTAACGTCAACGGATATAGACGGTTGGTGGTCATCTTCATCTTAGCAATCGATCCTCTTTTGGAGTCATAAATCTCACATTCATCATTTTGGAATGTGATCACATACCCCTTTTCTTGTAACTAACCGATACTAAGTAAGTTGGCCTTCAGATCAGGAATGTAGAATACATTTGAAATAGACTCTACAAAGCCATTTCTAGTCTTGATAGGTTCCTTTCCCCATCACTTGGATAGTTGTTGAATTGTTGCCAAGAGAAACCGTAGTATGAAAATTAGCATCTAGAGTTTAGAAGAATTCCTTACAACCTGTCATATGGTTGCTGCATCCAGAGTCTACGACCCATACACCTTGATCTGCAACCTTCATAGCATGGAATGACATTAACAATCTTTCTTCTTCTCTTCTCTCCACAAAATTGGATTGATCTCTTCTCTTCTTTTGGAGCCAGCCTGGTATAGCATTCATTTTTATAATGTCCAAGGCGTCCACATCTGTAGCATTCCACCTTAGACTTGTAAAAGTCTCTCTTGCCTTTGTTGTCATAATCACCTCTGACTAGATCTGTTGACCTGCCAACATTTCCACTTCTTTCTCGACTGCCTCTCCCACGACCTCTGCCTCCTCTTCTTTGCCCTCTACCTCTAGAGCTTGAAGTTTCACCTAGTGTGGATATCGGTTGTCATCTCCTCTATTGCACTTGTACGATTGAGCCTATGCTCATATACTAACAGGGAGCTTTGGAGTTCATCTATTTGCATCTCTTCGATATTGTTTGCTTCTTCGATAGAACATACAATGTAATCTCACTTTGGAGTTAGATAGAGCTAAATCTTTTCTACGACCGCAACATCCGTGATTGAATCACCATGCATCCTCATTTGACTTGCAAGACTCATAACCTTGTCAATATAATCATTCACCATTTCTCCCTTTTGCATTTGGAGAATTTCAAAGTCTCTTCTAACCGCTTGAAGTTGAGCACGCTTTACTCTCGTTGAGCCTTGATACTTCCTCCTCATAGAATCTCAAATTTCCTTGGATGTCTTCTTCAGCATTGTTTCCAAGATAGTCCTATCACATGGACTGAAATAAATAGTTCTTGACCTTCATGTCCTTCAACTTCGATGCTGCCAACCGTTGCTGTTGACCAGCTGAGAGTACCTCGCCTTCATTTGGCTTTGAATAACCCGTCTCCACCATATCAAAAAACTCCTTTGATATGATCATAGTGACCATCGAACGGCGGGCTGAACGTAGCTCTCAACTTGTCTTTCTGCTCCCATTCTTGCTGCTGCAAGATTGCTCTGATACCTGTTGTTGGTGACAAGAAATTTTGTATCATTCTTTGAGAGGAAAGAACTGACTTTGAAAAAACTATGAAAGAAAGAATGCTTGTTTGATTTGAAACCGCAACACCAACTGGAACCACCCATTTCATTGCCTTTCATTCTTAAGCCATCCCGCCAGCTTCAAGTCATTCAGATTTGGGACCTGCACTTAGTGGTTTTCCCTGAAACTCGTCTATGTCATTGTGTGTGTGATCAGCCAGCTCAAGTTGACTAGAGCCTATAGTATTAGTATTTAGTAGAGTCGTGTAGTGACGGTAATCAAATAATTGATTGTTATAAATAGGGCTAGTAAGTTCAAGTTGAAAGTCATTGTGGTTGGTAATTGCTATCCTTTGGACCGGAAAAGCAAGTTCTCACGCTTTCGAGTGGGGCTCATGCTTCCACTTCTAATTCATATACTCTTTATTTCGGCCATTTAAATCAAACTAACTCTCAACTGTTCTAACTTACCGTTTAGGAGGAGCAAAAATGAGTTAGAATGCCGGAGATAGACGAGGGCCAACATATTGAAAGCTTTTTTAGAGTTGATAGATAAATCAAATAACGGGACAAAAAGATCTTTAGTTTGACTTTTCCGGGTTATGTTATTAGGTAACAAGCCAACAAGCAGAGGTTGAGAAAGATCAGTCTCAGTCCCCCCCTTGTGCCCTAGCCTCACCTTGTGCCGTCGAGTTCTTTCGATCCAATGGCGCTACAAAGGCCGAATAGTATGATTCACGCATCCAATCTCATTTCTCTTTTTACATCAATCAAAGCCTTCCTTCTCATCCCTTATCATCTTGGTTATTTCATTGAGGTTTTTAGCTCTTTTAGTTTCAGTGTACCCGTCTGATAAGATAAGGCCAGTAAACGTTCGCTCGTTTATAGATATATAAGTTTGAGCATATCAGGTTCAAGTCATATCAGGTTATAGTGTACCCCTCATCCTCTAGTAGAGCAGAAGTCCGATAGCCAGTTAAGCAATTCAGTAAAAAGCCTGGCCTGGTTGGATGTCATTTTTCTCTTTCAAAGCGTAAGTAGAAAGAAAGAAAGCAAATGTCCCGGCGGAAGACAGTGCGTGCAGACTTTCTATCATCAAAACCTCTTAGTCAATTATGGCTTTTCCCGAGATTCAAAATCAAGAGAAATCCTCTTTTTGAAAAGAAAAGAATGATGATATATATAAATAAGTAAGCTGAAGCTGACCTTCAAAGCAATTGAGCCTGTGCAGGCTTCTTTCTTGCTTACACGGAATCGTCAGTCTTGCTGCCATGCCAATTTGCTAGCATTAAGGCAAGGAAAAACATGCCAATTTGCTGCCATGACGATTACCGGGATCCGTCAGGCTATTGGGCCTGGCATGGCCTTTCCATTCCAATATATCTTGACATGGGGTACCGAAAAACCCTAGCTCCTGTAACAGGGCCACTAAAGGGTCATTATTCTTCCTTGTCCTTTCTTTCCGCTTTCCTTTCTAAAGCTGTTGAGTAATAAGCTAGCTGCTGCAAGAATTGGTTGTTTGCAAGGTTGGTGTCAAGGTCTTTACTATAACTATATAACGATGGTGGGATTTAGTTAGGCAAGCATCAGTCTCTTGGTTGATGAGTCGTAGCATGTGGCAAGGCTGTTAAAGTTAGTGAAATTCCATTATTCATTATTAATGCGGATAATAAGGGAGTGCTCCATCAACGTTCAAATTGTCATGATTGCGAACAAGTTGCCGCCTTGTATCCTGGGTGGCCCTTTCCAGGATTTCCTCAAGTCAGCTTCCCTTCCTGAGCTCGAGGAGGAGCGTATTATTTCGACATTTTGAGGCTCCATAGACGGAGAAGTAATAACGAACTGCAAAATGCTCTTCCCTTCTAACCCGAAAATCTCAAAAAAGGGGCGGGGGGACACCAATGTCTGCTATTTGAGGAGCTTAGAGGACAAGCGTTGGCTAAATACCAAAAACTCCGTATCACAACGGATAAGGAAATCGGCATCATTTCCCAATGGGAACTCAGAAGAGTAGGCACACAAAAAATCTTCTATTTTTTCGCGGGTAGATGAGGACTCCCTTCTAGCTCGTTTTGAAGACAGATAAGTCTGGACCTCTCTTTCTTGAATTACGCGACCCTCTTGCGAAAGGTAAGAGGCCTCTCTCTTGGCATTGGCATTTTCTTTCTTTCATGAGGGCTATAGCTTCGTCAACTTTGGTTGGCTTCAACAAAAGAAGCGGTTCTCCCCATGTTCTGGTTTATTTCTCTTGGCCAGCCAGTGCTGATGACAAAGTCCGCAGAGTCAAAAGTTATTGGAAGTGAGGCTTTATTAAAGGGCTTTGGTGGGTGAGGCTTTTTAGAGTGCAGTCTATGATTATGATGTGTTATTCAGTCTCAATGAAATTTGCCAAAAGAAGTCCAATTCGAGCCATCTTTTGTTGGATGGATTTGGCACCGAGGATCTTCAAAAAGTGGGAATTTATACTGGGCGGGACGGAAGGGCACTGAAAGAGAAAATCGAACATCTTTACGATTGCCTCCTTTAATTAATCTTAATAAAGCCCAAAGGGCCGTGAAAGAATAGAATAGAATAGAATAGGCTGTTAGGGAGATGGAAGCAAGTCAAGGAATGAATAGCTGTATCCGTATTAATGAATTAACTAACTGCGACAATAAAGCCACTTTTTAGACTCCTTGCATCGGGTAACAAGAGTAGAGTCATAGAAGAGGGCCCTATCAAGGGTAGCTGCTTACTGGAGGTTACGAGACGGCAAAGGAAAAAGGAAGCAGTGAAAGCGTAGAAACTAGAACGAAATAGGCAAAGAATCAAGTCTGCCCCCCGTCTAGTTAATGGGGCTGAATCCCGAACCTTACACAAGAAACTAGATTGAGAAAAAGACATTTCTTTCAATTGAAAAAAGAGTTAGTCGGATAAGATTTAGAATAGACGAAAGAAAATGACTATTATAGTATGAAGCCACTTCCTTTCTCGAGCTAGCTACGTCTCCTTACTGTAAGGTTTCGTTCCCCAGTTCATGAATCAGGCTAGTTCCCTAATCGAGTTATTTGATTGAGGAAAGCCCGTCTTTAGAGTCAGTATGAGCCTCTATCTATCTGTTCATCTCTTTTACAGAGTCAACCTAGTCCTTTCCTTCCCTTCCTTCTAGGAGTCATCATTCCCCATTCCTTAAAACTGAAAATGAGTGTCCGCTTGCACTTGTAAGAGTAGGGTAGGCTAAAAGTTGAATGCCCCAACTGTTCAGGTGATGAGTATAACCTTTTTCTAGAGAAGGCTTGAGTCCTTGTAGTCAATGTTCCGCTTGACCAACCAAACCTCACCCCCTCGGAATTTGAGTTTTCATTTTCTGCAAAAAAGAATCCACTTTGACCTCTTATCTTGACTGCTACTATCAGCAATTGCCCCGATTAGATTTGCCGATGTTACCAATCCTCTCTCTACCCTATAATGAATTTACCATGGTTTCCGGTTGTAACTCAACCACCCCTCTCCTTTCCTTTCCAGTCGAGCTTCTTCGCCCTCTCACCTCGTAACCTCGGTTTTCCAATTTCATTGCCTTAACCTCGTAAACTCGGTTTCATGTTTTCGACCCTCTCCTCCCTTTTCTTTTCTCGTCTAGCTTCTTCGCCCCTTGACATCCCCTCACCAGATAAAAGAGGTTGAACTGGATAGAAAGGATTAGATAGAAAGGCTAAAAAGAGAGTTATGAAAATAGCCTGTAAACTAGCAAGGGAACACCTGAGATGCCTGGTCAGAGACCTAAAATGCCTGTAGTGTAGTAGGAATGGCGAAGTCAAACTGGATAAACTGAGCGTCTCACTCAAACTAGAAGGCCAAGCCAGATAAATAATAGCATATCCTGATCCTGAGCTCCATTCTCTTGTCTATCCATATTCTATATTCTATTCCTAAAGACCGCTTGCTAGAAGAACAAAAGGTGGCCCTCAAAATCGCAAGAGAAGAATCAACACACCTAGATGGGATCCTCGTACCGGAGTGTGACATCAGCTTACATTAGTCTTTCTTCCTTAGGCTCCAATTGAAGATGAATCGTTGTCGAGAGTCAGAATCTCTCTTTCTTATTTAGTATCTACTCCGACCTCTTGAAGTTCAAGAATCAGAGGTAAGCCGGAGGAATCCCCTTTCCGAAGAGACTGAATGTCAGAACAAACAAGAGAAGGAGAATGCAGAGAGAGTGAAGACGAAACGAAGATCCTTTACAGTGAATAAATAAGGACAAGTGATTGAGTGAAGGAGAATGAATTCATGAATGAATAAGGAAAGAGTATTTCTCTTTTACAGTTAAAGAAGGTGAAGGAGAAAGATCAGTTAAAGAATGAAGAGAGAGTTTCGGAGAAGAGAAAGAGAAAGAAGGAATCTTTCGTCTTTCCTTATAGTTAAGTCGAATTGATTCTTCGATAGGATTGACTTCTTAATTACCTTTACTGGATTTGATCCCTAAAAATAAGGGAAGGGTAGACTTTGATCCCTAAAAATAGGGTAAAGATACACTTTTCTCCCTGAAAATAGGGAAAATGAACTCTTTTATCCCTCAAAATACGGGGGGGGGGGGGGGGGGGGGGGGGGGATAGTTCTTTTCTTTCAGCTGCTTTCCTTAGGGATAGAATTTATTTGATTGAAGCTTCAGCTGTTAGGGAAAAAGCTCTTTTAAGGTTTGACAGTTATATGGGGATAGAATTTTAGAATTCTTGGTCCTTAAGAGTTCCAGAAGTAGGATCAGAGACCGGCCGGCTTCGCTCATTCACTGATATGACCTTGCCTGACCCTATTTACCTTATTCATTCAATCCTTCAAACACAGTAAACAAAGCCGAAAGCAAGACAAGATTCATGAGACTTAACTCCTCTCCGTCTTAGCTTAGCCGAGCTAGCTTTCTTTTATTCCTTGATTTCACTCTTTGACTATATTCCCTTATTGTTCCTTATTCTTGAAGGAACTGTAAACAAAGACTCAAGATTCATTCTCCTTTAAAGACTATTTATTAATTAATTCTATCCTCTCCCTATTTTTTGGGATCAAATCCCTATTTTTGAGTGTAAAGGTAATGGCGTATTAAGTCAATCCTCTCCCTTACGGTCTCGCACTTCGTCCCTCTCCCTTCCGGTCTCGCACTTCGTCCCTCAACATTCTTGATCTTCTCCTTCTTTCACTCGGTAAACTCATTAGCTACTTCACCTTAGCAGCTTTTCAATCCTCAACTCTCGATTCAACCTCAAACCGTCACCTATTTATTTTTGAACTTCTCTTTCTCCTTCCCCTTATACGATATTACCTGACCTATACCTATTTCCTATTTCTTCTCTTTCTCCTTAATGAGAGTTGACTCCTACACCCATGGATTCTTTCACTCAGTAAATAGGTGTTTTGTTTGCATCTTCTCTTCTGTCCTTTACTTTACGGTCTCGCAGCTTCTCTCTCTCCTCGCTTTTGTTCAATTATAAATAAATAACTATTTTGATGGAGATTTGTAGCATCATTCAAGTAAATACAGATTGAGATCGTAGAAACATGAGCTTGTGATATAGCTACACCTAATTCCAAACCGGTTAATGCAAGAACTATAAATAAAGGACCAGGATCCCCTATGAAATAGAAAAGATTATTCATACATAGCATAGTCCAAGCGGACCCACTTAAAATCTTTACTGAACTATGACCGGCCAGCATATTAGCAAATAACCATATTCCTGAGTTTAATGCGTGAAAACAATGAGGGATTAGCTCAAGGAGTACTAAAAAAGGTGCTAATGGCAGTGGGACTCCAGCGGGTAATGAGAAACTTAAAAAATGAAGCCCATTTCTTTGAAATCCCACTATAGTAATACCAATAAAAAGAGAAAATGAGAGACCCAAAGTAATGAGAAAATGACTTGTAACTGTGAAGCTATAAGGTATCATACCCTGGGGATTACGAAATAACAAAAAGGTCAAAGTGACCGAGATGCGAGGGAAAAACTTTTGTTTCACATTTCCGGATTCGGAAAGACCGCCTATTTGTTCGTTTACCAGGTTCGACACGAAATCATAAATAAGCTCTACCAAGGATTGCCACGCATTTGGTACTGAGTTTCCTCCTCCGTTTTTAGTAACAAAATAAACCAGAAGTAGGACCAAACTGAGAGTTAGCAGCATAAAGAAAGAGGGATTTGTGAATGAGAAATAAAAGTTTCCTATATTCATAGGAATCAATGGGAGAATGGCAAATTGCTCAAGTGGGCTGTTGGGCGTAATCGTAAGAAACACTTTTCATTTCTTCCCTGTAGTTCCGCTTCTTGCTCGCAAAATGAAGAAAGACTTGTCGGAAATCGCCGGTTGGGTTGGTCCAACCAAGAAAGGCATGGGATGGGAGAGGCAAGCTAAGTGAAATCAAATAAGATACTAGTGCTACTATAGAATCTTATGAAGAAAGCACGGCACACTTTTATCTCCTCCGTCTACAAGGGGAACAACTTAGCTTACAGCACAGCGTGTTCGCCACCACACCGGCTGGCTGGTGCATTGGCCTTACCGTAATAGGGCCGAGAAGTATGACCCTTTGATTAGAACGCCCCATATCTCATGACACCCGGAGCGTGGCATTTCCTTTTAGTTAGTCCGTCTAACTTCTTCTAACCCCAAAATGCATTCTTTATCAATCAAGTCCCATTCAAATCTTTGAGTGCATTGCCTGTGAAGAAGAGAAGGGCTTTGTATAGACACCCTTGAACCATGTTCGTCGCCCTAGGCTCACAATTATTTCATTTCATTCTATTTATGGGTTCGAGCTCCAAAGAACATATACATGGTCGGCTTACGTACGTATCGTTGACCAAACGATAAGGTATACCCCGCTCCCTCCCCTCTTTCTATAGAGGAGAGATAAAGAAAAAAGAAAAGAGATATAGTGATCGTGCCATAAGACCGTGTTCGTTTCTACTTGAGGTTCGTGATTTTCCTTGGTTTTTTTTACATTACATAAGATTGCTTGCTTACTTAGCGCTTGCGCATCGGATCTAATTAGAGTCAACCTTGGATTAGAAAAACCCCTTTCCCTTATTATCCGGAGTACACTTGTACTCCTTGATCTTTAGTGCGGATTAAGCCCAACAGATTTCTTTTTTCAAAGTCTCAACGTCCTTGTTGAGAGTCGCTCTGCGAGACGTCTAGTAGTCTCTTTGTCTTCGAATCGTCAGTTTCAGCCGCAGCTTGCCTCGCTCTCAGGTTGGCCCTTCTACTTGACGAAGTAGTATTCTACTCGTGTAGTGGGTGTATGGTCCCGTCCCGCCCATGGTGGGGTCAGCTATGATATAGTAAACTGATTCTTGGGGAAGTTCATCTACAAGATCTGGCAGCTCGTGGGCCCGTTCCTCTCAGGGTCGGTCTGGTCTAATCGAAGTCAACTAACTCACATAGAATACGGGGTGAGTTTTCACCGAGCTGATCGCTTGAGTCTATAGGCTACCTCTCCTATCCGCTTCTCTACAAGGTCGACTTTCTTCTTCCTTCAAACTGGGCCAAGCCTTTAGGTTGTTTAAGTAGGTTGGGCTAGGTTAGGTTTCTCTCTCTTTTGGAGTGATCTTCAATCAGGGTCCTCGCTCCCTTCATACACCTTTCAACTTCATCTAAGTGGGTTTGGGCTAGGTCATTGCCCTCCTGCCCCACCTCTTGGCACACTAAGATCTCTTTTTCCTATCAATTAGACATTTGCTTTTTTTCTCTTTGGCGACGAAGTCCTAAGGCAAGTAGAGCTATTTAGCTACTTTATCAATTTCTAAATCCATATAGGATACTGACTCATTCGTAATTGATACTTGGAATCAATCCTGACTGAAAGAAAGAAATCCTCGTTCCCAGGTAATAAATAGTCAGAGAAGAAATTTGTATAGGAAGAGCTGACCTCCTTATGGTCTGCCCGTCAGCCGACTTCTTGTGGATCACTCCCTCCCCTTCTTTCTAGTAGTCATTTATTTTGAGACGAGATATAGAACCTATCACATAATCTACCATTGAATCGCAACCAATATGTGAAGCTTTGAAAATAATGGGTTTGGGCAGAGAGGGGAAGAAAGGCTTTCCTAGAAGAAAGTTAGAAAATCAAGTCCTGCTATATCTTCTATCACTCTATTCAGTAACATAGGCAGCTGCCTTTCTCTTGCCCGAGAATCTAATCTAGTCTGAGTTGACCGATAGAACGAAGCCCTTCAAACAAAGCAGGCATGGAAGGTCAAACTAAACCTGAAGGAACGAGATTTAGCCGATCTGATTCGATAGTCTCTTATTACAGCTGAGCTCTAAGAGAAGATGTTGTCTACATCCGGAGGAAAATAATATATAGGCTAGTCCCATTCCTTCTTTCATTTGACATCCTACACGTAACCTTTTTCGATTGAAGGGCAGCCGCTCGAATCACTTTCTGCTATACACAGAAAAAAGTCTTTTCTTGCACCAATTTCTGAGGGACAACCCGTGCATGGGGAAACTTGATTCAAGACAGACTTTCTTTCCAGCCCCTTAACCGAAGCCCTGACTCAGACACCTCATCTCATTCGTCTTTTATATTCCTTTACACTTCCTTACCAGGGTTAGACTATCATAGGCCTCTCTTTCCTCTTGTCAGAAAGAACCGCTTGGCTTTGTCTAACAAAGGGAGTCTTTTGGCATTGCATCAAATTCTTTTGATAACGTTTCCATCCATTGACTTCTGCCCTATTCCAACATTAAACTATGATTTTTGGCAAGCAGGTTTTAGGGCACTAAATAAGGTAAGGCAAATCTATGGAATACCAAACATCAGAGCTAACAGGCCTAGAAGAGAATATTATTAATGGCAGGCTAAGGCTAGGCTAATTCCCTTCGATGTTAGTACATAGTCCATTTCTGTCCATAGGAGCATTCCAGACTAAGAAAGAGGATCCAGGTAAGTTCCAGGACCATGTTGCTTCAGTTCTCTTGAATGTGATTTTCTTGCTCCCTCACCTACTTTGAGTTGTCTTTGTGCCCTTTGTTCTAGGACTGATGTTCTTGCCTCTTTTTAGCCACCCAGAAAAAACAATCAGTGATAAAGATAAAGATAAAGTGCTTTGGTGAATCTCTTATGTACACCAATCCTAATCTACTTCTTTTTTTCCAGCCAGCTAAAGCATTATTGAAAAAGTCAAAGGCGTACGTAGAAGCTCTCTTATCTCTTTTCTCGCAAGCTATTTTCTAATTCAAAAGCAGTAAATACCTCAGGTTTGAGGCCTATAATAGAGAAGGCTTAGCCTATTGAAGCGGGGTCGGGTTAACTGCAATAAAATGTTCCACTGTCTGTATGTAGGGGAACTCTCTTTACATTTTTATGACTTGAGTAGTGAGATAGCTAAGTGTAACAAAATTTGTATTGATCCCTAGTTCAAGTCCATGGCTTCATTTCTGACTTAGGTTAGCTAGTAAGTTTCAAAGGCTTGCACTTTTCATACCAGGTCAGTCTCCCAGTTAAGATGGAAGGATTTACTAAAACTTTAACTGAGAAAGAAGCTGCTGCTGCAGCCTGCCTTGATTGGTCGCTGTCTAACTTGATTCCGATAGTCATTCCTTTGTAACTTGAGGACTTCTGATTGATTGGTTTTTCAATGCCTAATTTCTTTAGCAATTCCTTTTTTTCTTGTAAGCTTAGCTAACAAATACGAAACCACCAGAACATAAAGAAAGTTACGGGGCATCTCCTGGCTCAATGCACCACATCTAAATAGAGTTAATATAGTCACAAGTGCTTCCTCCCCGAAAGAGAGGTTATCCCTATAAAATGGAAGAGCTACAAACAAAACCCTCATGGATATACCGACATTAAGGTAGATCGGGCTATATAGTTAGAAATTCCCGATCGCTTTTGATTATAGAAAAGATTAAGCAAGACGGTGGCAAGAAGCCCTACAGGTGCTACCCACCAATCTTAAGTCAGACCTATCTTATCCCCCACTTCATGGTCACACTGAAAACAGCCTTTTTGAGTTCCTTCAATTTACACGAAGCCGTTCCCCTCTCCTTTCCAGTCGAGCAGCTTCTCCCCTCTCATTTCCAGTCGAGTAGCTTCTCCCCTCTACTCTTCGAGCTACTTAACTTACTCCCTCTTCGAGTAACCCTGCATTGGACTTCATGTTGAGTTATGGAGTCTGCTCCCTGTATTTATAGCTTGGTCAACGGCTATATCCGGTAAAGCTATATTTGGTAAAGCCATATATGGTAAAGCTATATCCGGTAAAGCTATATATGGTAAATAGCTATATATAGTAGATGGTTAAATCTGGTAAAGCTATATTTAGTAGACTGAACCATATATATATCCCGTCCAGTAAAGCTTTGAAATGTACTTTCTATTCTCTATACTCTCTCTTGTTGTACATACCTGAAGTCATCAATACAAAAATCCTTTTAGCCAGAGTTCTCCTTGCAATTTTCTCTATCCTTTTCTTTGTGTTCATCTAGATCGAGCGTGTGTGTTGTTGTGCGATCCTAACAACTGGTATCAGAGCCAGGCGGTGTCAAAACAAGGCGGAAGTCAGAGCAAGGCAAAATTCACCACGATCTGTGAAGATGGAAAGTTCAAAGATTTGAATTGAGAAGTTCGATGGATCCGATTTTGGTTTCTTGAAGATACAGATTGAAGATTATCTGTACTAGAAAGATCTTCACGAACCTCTGTTGGGGGTGAAGCTGGATACCATGACCACGGAACAGTGGAAGCTCAAGGATCGACAAGCCTTAGGGATGATCCGGTTGACGCTATCCAGAAACGTGGCGTTTAACATCATTAAGGAGAAGACAACGTCAGATCTGATGAAGGCGCTGTCAAATATGTATGAAAAAACCGTCGGCTATGAACAAGGTGTATTTGATGCGTAGATTGTTCAATCTACAGATGTCTGAAGGTGGACGTGTTGCGGATCATATAAATGAATTCAATATGATCATAAGTCAACTGGGTTCGGTGGAAATTAATTTCGAAGATGAAATTAAAGTGTTGATTTTGATGTCATCCTTACTCGAGTGATGGGATACTGTTGTTGCCGCAATCAGCAGTTCCCGAGGATCTGATAAACTAAAGTTTGATGAAATTCGAGATGTAGTTCTCAGCGAAAGTATTTGCAAACGGGAAACTGGAGATTCATCAGGCAATGCTCTCAGTGTTGATCGAAGGGGAAGAAGCAAATCAAAGAGCTCAAACAAACATGGGCGTTCAAAATCAAAGAACCGGGGAAAATCTCCAAACAAACCCAACGTAACGTGTTGGAGCTGTGGGGGAAAAGAACACTTTCGGACAGATTGTACAAAGCTAAAGAAGAAGCAGAATCATAAATCTGAAGATGATGATGATTTTATATACACAACAGAAGATGCTGAGGATGTTTTAATCCTTAGTGTGGATAGCCCAGCTGAATCCTGGATTTTGGATTCAGGTGCATCGTTCCATTCGTCTCCAAGTAAGAAATTGTTTCAAAATTTCAAATCAGGAAATTTCGGGAAGGTGTATCTTGCCGACAACAAAACCTTGGAGATTGAAGGAAAGCGAGATGTCTCCATACAAACTCCAGCAGAAAATCAATAGACATTACAAGATGTCAGATACATTCCTGGTCTCAAGAAGAACCTGATCTCTATTGGTCAGTTGGATAGCACAGGCTATGCAGCAGAGTTTGGAAAGAGTTCTTGGAAGATTGTGAAGGGCGCCATGGTTGTTGCGCGTGGCACAAAATCTGGAACCTTATACACTACTGCAGAGTGTATAAACATGACTGCTGCTGCTGAGAGTGCTTCCAATTCAAGTCTATGGCACAATAGACTTGGACATAGGAGCGTCAAAGGAATGAAGATGCTGACTGCAAAAGGAGCTTTAGAAGGCTTAAAATCTGTTGATATGGGTCTTTGTGAGAGCTGCGTTATGGGCAAACAGAAACGAGTTAGTTTCACAAAGGCTGCCAGAGAACCGAAGAAAGTGCGGTTGGAAATGGTCCATACAGACGTCTGGGGACCATCTCCAATTTCATCACTTGGTGGATCAAGGTACTACGTCACCTTCATCGATGACTTCAGTAGGAAGGTATGGGTTTACTTTCTGAAACACAAGTCAGATGTGTTTACCACCTTCAAGAAGTGGAAAGCTGAAGTTGAAAATCAGACCGGCTTGAAGATCAAATGTCTGAGGTCTGACAATGGAGGAGAGTACAACAAATCAGAGTTTATAACATTTTGTGCAGCTGAGGGAATTAGATTAATAAGAACAATTCCCGGTAAGGCAAGATAAAATGGTATTGCAGAAAGGATGAACAGAACATTGAATGAGCGAGCAAGAAGCATGAGGATTCATTCTGGATTTCCAAAGACATTCTGGGCCGATGCTGTGAACACAGCAGCATATTTGATTAATAGAGGGCCGTCAGTACCCTTGAAGTTCAAATTGCCCGAAGAAGTATGGACAGTTAAAGAACTCAAGTACTCTCACTTGAGAACCTTTGGTTGTACTGCGTATGTTCATGTTGATCCAGAGAAGAGAGATAAGCTTGATGCTAAGGCTGTGACATGCTACTTCATAGGCTATGGCTCTGACATGTTCGGGTACAGGTTTTGGGATGAGAAAAATATGAAGATCCTAAGACACTGTGATGTGACCTTTGATGAAAATGTCATGTACAAGAACTGAGAGAAGATAAACTCTAAGACTACGAAGCAAGTGGGAGTTGAACTTGAGTGGCAAGAAAATTCACATAGTGATGGTACAACAGAAGCTCAAGAAACTCCTGATCCTATTGCTGAAGAACCAGACGTGGAGCAAGTTGCACCTGAGCAGGTGTTGAGAAGATCATCTAGAACTACCAGAGCACCAGATAGATATTCAACCTCATTACATTATCTGTTGCTGACTTACGAAGGAGAACCAGAGTCCTTTGATGAGGCCCTACAAGTGGAAGATTCAACCAAGTGGGAGCAAGCCATGGATGATGAGATGAGCTCACTTGAAAGGAATAATATGTGGGTGCTGACTGAGTTGCCTACAGGAAAGAGAGCTCTGTTGAACAAATGGGTGTTCAAAATCAAGGTTGAACCAGATGGCAGAAGGAGGTTTAAGGCTCGGTTAGTAGTTAAAGGATATTCACAAAGAAAAGGCATTGATTATGCTGAGATCTTTTCTTCAGTTGTGAAATTAACTACTATCCGAATTCTACTGAGTATTGTTGCATCGGAGAATTTTCACCTTGAGCAAATGGATGTAAAAACGGCATTTTTACATGGAGATCTAGATGAGGAGATCTATATGCAACAACCCGAAGGATTTGCAGCTCCAGGCAAGGAGCACATGGTGTGTAAGCTCAATAAGAGCTTGTATGGACTGAAAAAAGCACCGAGACAATGGTACAAGAAGTTGGACTCCTTCATGAGCAAGAGTGGTTTCCACAGAAGTGAAAAGGATCAGTGTTGCTACCTCAAGAAATACACTGATTCTTATGTGTTTCTACTCCTGTATGTGGATGATATACTAATTGCTGGATCAAGTATGAGGGAGATAAACCACCTGAAGGCAAGCTTGTCTTCAGTATTTGAGATGAATGATTTAGGTGCAGCGAAGCAGATCCTTGGGATGAGGATTTCTCGAGATAGATCTGCTGGCACATTAAATCTATCCCAAGAGCAGTACATTGAGAAGGTGTTGTCCAAATTCAAGATGAATAACGCTAAACCCAGGACTACCCCTTTGGCAAATCATATTAAATTGTCAAAGGGGCAATCTCCCAAGACAATTGAGGAACGTGAGCACATGGCATCAGTTCCGTACGCTTCTACAGTTGGGAGTTTGATGTATGCTATGGCCTGCACTAGACCTGACATAACACATGCAGTGGGAGTTGTTAGCAAGTACATGGCAAATCCAGGGAAGGAACATTGGGAAGCTGTGAAGTGGCTTCTGAGATATCTGAGAGGTACATCAAATACTACACTTTGTTATTGCAATGGCAAAGTAGTTCTGCAAGGTTTTGTGGATGCTGATCTGAGTGGAGATGTAGACTCCAGCAAGAGCTCATCTGCGTATATCTACACTATAGATGGAACAGCAGTGAGTTGGATGTCCAAGCTTCAGAAATGCGTTGCTCTTTCATCTACTGAAGCTGAGTACATGGCCATAGCTGAAGCTGGAAAGGAGATGATATGGATGACAGACTATCTAGAAGAATTAGGCCGGAAGCAGTGCAAGAAGATCCTTTATACAGATAGTCAGAGTGCCATACAGTTGGTGAAAAACCCAGTCTATCATTCAAGGACAAAACACATTAGAAGACGGTACCATTTCACTCGCAGGTTAGTGGAAGAAGGCGATATGTGTTTGGAGAAGATAGAGGGTGCAAAGAAACCAGCAGACATGTTGACAAAATGTGTTGATGTTGGAAAATTAAGGCTATGCAAAGCCCTAATTGGTATGGTGTAGAATCAGTCTCCAAGTGGGAGAATTGTTGAGTTATGGAGTCTGCTCCCTGTATTTATAGCTTGGTCAACGACTATATCCGGTAAAGCTATATTTGGTAAAGCCATATATGGTAAAGCTATATCCGGTAAAGCTATATATGGTAAATAGCTATATATAGTAGATGGTTAAATCTGGTAAAGCCATATTTAGTAGACTGAACCATATATATATCCCGTCCAGTAAAGCTTTGAAATGTACTTTCTATTCTCTATACTCTCTCTTGTTGTACATACCTGAAGTCATCAATACAAAAATCCTTTTAGCCAGAGTTCTCCTTGCAATTTTCTCTATCCTTTTCTTTGTGTTCATCTAGATCGAGCGTGTGTGTTGTTGTGCGATCCTAACACTTCAAACACTCACTCTCCCTGAACTGTAAAAGAGAAAGACTCCTTATGACTGAGACAGAACAGGACATATGGCCGGTCTCTCATCTGTTCTTTCCTGAACCTGACGAAAAGAGAGAGATGAATGAGAGTTTACGAACTGAACTACTTCCTTCACAAATCTTCTTTCACTCAATTGGTAATTGACGATATTCCCTTCGCTACTGAACGAACTCGGTAAATAGGCAGGATGATCAGCTAGCTCCTTTTCACCTATTTATGAAGGAACTGATCTTTCTCCTTGGTCCTATTCAATCTTTCACCTTTACAGTCGTAAAGCATAAACTCTCATTAATTGAACCTATTGAAAGAGCTAAAAAGCTCAAATGAAACTTTAACCGTCGTAAAGCATCCATTAAATAATCAATGGGCCTTACACGAAAAAAAAAGAAAGAAGGGAATCAAACTAAAAGCTAAAGCGAGCTCGGCAAGGCAAGGTAATAAATATTATATAAGGAGAGTGAAGGCGAAGGTTCAGGATTGAATTAAGTTACTCCACTCTATAAGGAATAGAATATCTGATTCTTCTTCTTTGACTCTATGTTATTACCTAACTAACTAACCAGATTCAACTGTAAAGGGGCGAAGCCACGAGAATGAGTTGGATAGGAAAAAGAGCTTTACCTTGTAGTTAAATAAATGAAATAATAAATAGGCATAAGAGTTTAATCGAATTAATATCCCTCTTATCTTATAGAGGAGGGAGAAAGAGTAAAAGAAAGGAGAAGATAGGACAGAGAGAGAGGAGGTAACCAACTAGCGAAGGATTTCATTCATTCTTTGAATAGGTTACGGGTCAGAAGGGAATACAGAGTAGTTCAGGAGTAAGTGGGCAGCAGAGAGAGGAGAAAGAACAGAAAGAAAAGAGACCGTAAGGCAGAGGAAGCAATGAGACAAGACATAGTTACGGTTCCGTAGAGAAGCTGATAGTTGGAGAGGAAAAGGAGTTCAAGAAGGTAAAGGGTAAAGGGGCTTCGCCCTGAGACCCATAGGGCGAAGAGGCGAAGACGCGAGACAAAGGAGAGGGTCGAAGACGCGAGACCAAAGGGAGAGGGGCGAAGACCTGAGACCCGTAGGGCGAAGAGGTTCAGACGCCCGACGAGAAAAGAAAAGGGCGAGACCGAAGGGAGAGGGTTGACCTTTCTTCTTTTACAGTTACATCATTGAGAGTACATTAGCGGCTTTATTACCGAGTGCAAGCAAGGTTCGGTTCGGTCAGTAAGGATAAATAATCTGGTGGAGTTTCGTCTGTGTTTACTGGTCAAGAATCAGAATCAAAGAAAAGAGACCGTAAGGGATAGGTTCCGGTTCCGCAGTGAAAGAAAGGAGAAGATCAACATTTATCTAGCATCCCTATGGGATTAAATGAAGCATTGACTTGATTTGCCACTGGCTGGGATGTTTCAAATCAAAGAAACGAAACGAAAGGAACAAGCATCTCCTCGGGCTATTCTAAAACATCCTCCCTTCTATAATTTACATTTGATGAGATTTGATCTCGTAATTGAATGAGCCTCGCCCAGATAAAACATCAGAAACTAAGAAAAGGAAGGGAGATGACCCTATACAGAACAAAGAACCTTTGACTCGACAGAAGGAAGAAGCGAAACTCTATTTGCATATTGCTCTCTATTTAGACGGTGCTCCTGAACTTATTTACTTACCGAGTGAAAGCTGAAATCTGTCTCATTCTTCTTTCGGCTTGACTTCTACATTACCTTGTGAAATCAGGGAGAATCTATTCATTAGCTACTGAACCACTTACAGTTCAATCAAGTTCAAGATCAAGAACCAATACAAACTGATAGTTGTAGAGGTGAAGTAGTTCTGTCGAATTCTGGCTGAGTCTTTCTTTCCTTCCTGGTCCGGAGAAGTAATCTTTCTTAAAGGAGAGTCTTTGAGTTAAATAGCCCTCAAAATAGGGAGAAGATAGAATTTCTTGATTAATGGTCTGTAAAGGAGAATGAATCTTCAGTCTTTGGTTACAGTTGTTAGGCTATGGAGCCTGATACTTATTTATAGCTTGGTCAACGGTTATATCCGGTAAAGCTATATTTGGTAAAGCTATATATAGTAAAGCTATATATGGTAAAGCTAAATCCGGTAAAGCTATATATGGTAAATAGCTATATATAGTAGATGGCTAAATCTGGTAAAGCTATATATAGTAAACTATACCATATATATATCTGGTCTGGTAGAGCTTTGAAAATGTACTTTTCTATTCTCTGTACTCTCTCTTGTTGTACATACCTGAAGTCATCAATACAAAATTCTTTTAGCCAGAGTTCTCCTTGCAACTTTTCTCTATCCTTTTTCTTTGTGATCATCTAGATCGAGCGTGTGCGTTGTTGTGCGATCCTAACAACTGGTATCGATCCTAACAACTGGTATCAGAGCTAGGCAGTCAGAGCCAGGCGGAAGTCAGAGCCAGGCGGCAGTTAGAGCTAGGCAGTCAGAGCCAGGCGGCAGTCAGAGCTAGGCAGTCAGAGCCAGGCGGAAGTCAGAGCAAGGCGGCAGTCAGAGCCAGGCGGAAGTCAGAGCCAGGCGGAAGGCAGAGCCAGGCGGAAGGCAGTGCTAGGCAAAATTCACCACGATCTGTGAAGATGTTAAGTTCAAAGATTGGAACTGAGAAGTTCGATGGATCCGATTTCGGTTTCTGGAAGATGCAAATTGAAGATTATCTGTACCAGAAAGATCTTCACGAACCTCCGTTGGGGGTGAAGCTGGATACCATGACCACAAAACAGTGGAAGCTCAAGGATCGATAAGCCTTGGGGCTGATCCGGTTCACGCTATCCAGAAACGTGGTGTTCAACATTATCAAGGAGAAGACAACGTCAGGTCTGTTGAAGACGCTGTCGAATATGTACGAAAAATCGTCGGCTATGAACAAGGTGTATTTGATGCGGAGATTGTTATGAGTCCTTCTGAGAAATTCGTTATGAGCAAACATAAACGAGTTAGCTTCACAAAGACTGCTAGAGAATTGAAGAAAAGTACCGGAAGAAGCGTCGCTGAAGCTCCAGAGGGGGTTGCGTCGCCCAGAAGCGTCGCTGAAGCACCAGAGGGGGTTGCGTCGTCCGGAAGCGTCGCTGAAGCTCTAGAGGGGGTTGCGTCGTCCGGAAGCGTCGCTGAAGCTCCAGAGGGGGTTGCATCGTCCGGAAGCGTCGCTGAAGCTCCAGAGGGGGTTGCGTCGTCTGGAAGCGTCGCTGAAGCTCCAGAGGGGGTTGCGTCGTCTGGAAGCGTCGTTGAAGCTCCAGAGGGGGTTGCGTCGCCCGGAAGCGTCGCTGAAGCTCCAGAGGGGGTTGCGTCGCCCGGAAGCATCGCTGAAGCTCTAGAGGGGGTTGCGTCGTCCGGAAGCGTCGCTGAAGCTCCAGAGGGGGTTGCGTCGTCCGGAAGCGTCGCTGAAGCTCCAGAGGGGGTTGCGTCGGCCGGAAGCATCGCTGAAGCTCCAGAGGGGATTGCATCGTCCAGAATCGTCGCTGTAGCTCCAGAGGGAGTTGCGTCGTCTGGAAGCATCGCTGAAGCTTTAGAGGGGGTTGCGTCGGCCAGAAGCGTCGCTGAAACTCCAGAGGAGGTTGCGTCGGCTGGAAGCGTCGCTGAAACTCTAGAGGAGGTGGCATGGGCCTGAGACTCTTGCTGAAACACCAGAGGTGAAGCAAGTGGGAGTTGAGGTTGAGTTGCTCAAAGATTCACAGAGTGATGTCGTAGCGGATACTCAAGAAACTCCTGAGACTCTTGCTGAGAAACCAGAGGTGAAGCAAGTGGGAGTTGAGGTTGAGTTGCTCAAAGATTCATAGAGTGATGTTGTAGCGGATACTCAAGAAACTCCTGAGACTCTTGCTGAGAAACCAGAGGTGAAGCAAGTAGGAGTTGAGGTTGAGTTGCTAAAAGATTCACATAGTGATGTTGTAGCGGATACTCAAGAAACTCCTGAGACTCTTGCTGAGAAACCAGAGGTGAAGCAAGTGGGAGTTGAGGTTGAGTTGCTAAAAGATTCACATAGTGATGTTGTAGCAGATACTCAAGAAACTCCTGAGACTCATGATGTTGGCGAGGAACCGGTCTATCATTCAAAACACAGAAGGCGATACCATTTCACTCGGAGGTTAGTTGAAGATGGTGATGTGTTTTGAGAAGATAGAGGGTGCAAAAAATCCAGCAAACATGTTGACAAAATGTGTTGATGTTGGAATATTGAGGTTGTGCAAAACCTCAATTGGTATGGTGCAGTGGATGCTCATGGTCATTTGAGAGTGAAATTCTTGGTTGACTAGATCAGTCTCCAAGTGGGAGAATTGTTAGGCTATGGAGCCTGATACTTATTTATAGCTTGGTCAACGGTTATATCCGGTAAAGCTATATTTGGTAAAGCTATATATAGTAAAGCTATATATGGTAAAGCTAAATCCGGTAAAGCTATATATGGTAAATAGCTATATATAGTAGATGGCTAAATCTGGTAAAGCTATATATAGTAAACTATACCATATATATATCTGGTCCGGTAGAGCTTTGAAAATGTACTTTTCTATTCTCTGTACTCTCTCTTGTTGTACATACCTGAAGTCATCAATACAAAATTCTTTTAGCCAGAGTTCTCCTTGCAACTTTTCTCTATCCTTTTTCTTTGTGATCATCTAGATCGAGCGTGTGCATTGTTGTGCGATCCTAACAACTGGTATCGATCCTAACAACAGTTCCATCATGGAAAGAAAAGAGAACCGACCGAGTGTTTGAGTTCAATCTGGTGGAGGAGAAAGAAGAAATCAATAGGTGAATGAGCTTTCCCTTGTAAAAGAGTGAAATGGCCTCAAAAATAGGGGGAGGCTCAGGGTTGAGGTTTCATCTTCAGTTCAGTCTCTTTCCTTTAACATTACCTAAAAAATAGCCAAAAAAAGAGACAGAGGGGCGGAGCTCTGAGACCCATAGGGCGAAGGGGCGGAGCCACTCGAACGCTAGGGAGAGGATAGACTTTGAAAAGAAATGGTCCTGTCAAGTCTCATTCATCTTTCTTCTCCCTTCTTTCAAACACTTACAAGTCGAATTAATCTTTCGTTTCGGCTTTCCGTCCTGTTCCGTCGAATGAATCGGGAGTCTTTCTCTTTGTCTTGTCTCCCTTTAAACAAACACAGTAAAGGAGAAGAGAATTCATCTTTCGGCTTTCCTTTAACATTACCTAAAAAACCAAAAAGGGAAAACGTCAATTTCTTAATCAATGGTCCTATAGAGTCAAAGAAAGAGAATGCATCTTTCTTGTCTAGCTTTTGTCTCCCTTCAAACAAAGACTGTCAAGTTTCATTCTTCGATAGTCTTTCCAAACTCTTTGACCTCAAAAATAGCCCTCAAAATAGACAGAAGATAGACAAAATTCATTCTAGGTCCTAACAGGTAAAATAGTGAAATCTAGTGTAGGAGCTTGACCTGATGATAGTTGTAGAGGGGCAGGGTCAGGAGCTTGACCTGATGATAGTTGTAGAGGTTCAATAGTGATTGAGTTCATGGACTCGACTCGTCAGGTTCGTTCCGGTTCAGGTTCAGTCTCATGAATCTTGAGGATTTACTGACAGTTCACTCTCATGAATAAAGAGTCTCCCTTCTCTTTCCCTTCTTTCTTTCTATCACTGTAAAGGAGAATGAATCTTGCATTTGAGAATCCATAGAATAGGAACAGGAGAAGGAATCTTTCTTACTTACAGGAGGGAGTGAAAGAAGGTTACCTTGTTTACTGTTCAAGAATAGAGGAAAAGGAGCGAAGCGACCTTGTTTATCGTTCAAGAATCAATAGGGACAATCAGGGAGAATGCATCGATAGTCTTGACTTACTCTTCTGGAGCTGTTAAGAAGGAATCGGAAAGAAGCCAGGAGTGAGACAAGGAACCGGGGACAGACAAGTGATTGAGTTCCGGAGCTGATCTTTCTTTCATTCATTTCCTCCCCTATAAAGGAATAGAATAACTGATTCTTCTTCTTTCTCGTCAGAAAGGGTTTCGGGTTTAGTAGCTAATGAATTGTCTCTTTCTTTCACTTGTCAGGATAGGAAAAGGTTTGTTTGTTTCTTGCTTGAGTCTAGAAAAGCAGTTAAGCTAATGAATTTCTTCTTGTTTCCTCTTTCCTTCAGACAATGAATAGGTGAATCAATAGGTGAGAAAGAATATGCTAGGTGGGTGAGAAAGAGTATGCTTTCCCGAGTTTACATCCGGTAATAAAGTAGAGGAAAAGGGAATACATATCGGTTCAGGATTGAATGACTAATACTAATGAATAAGATAAATAGGTATAAGGAGCGAAGCAACGAGAGCGTAGTTCCAGCTAATGAGCGAAGCAACGAGACTCGAAGAGGGTTGGTTTTCCGAGTTTACAGTGAAAGAAGGGAATGAGACCAATAGATAGAATAGGTTAGGTGAATGAGCTCAGACGCTCGAACATCCTTTCATTCATTTTCTTTTACCACCTCGTCTTTGAAGGAATAAATAGGAGCCCGAGGAGAAGGCAATGAAATTGTGAGCCCGAGGTTACGAGGTCAAGGCAAGGAGTCAAGCAACGAAGACTCGGAGAGGAGCGAAGCCATGAAACCGAGTTGTAGAGGTGAAGGAGCTAGGTGACGGGAAGTATAAGGGGAAGTCGCTTCTCTGCCTTTCCTTCCTATTCACAATCACTGACAGGAATATCGAAATCGGAGAATTCCTCGTTTCGTCTTGACCACAATGAATAGGTTTAGGACAGAAGATGCTTTCACCTATTTCCCTTGTGAAAGAAGAATAGTCAGTCCGGGTTTGAGGTTGAGTCTTGACTTCCCTTCCGGTTCAGTAGCTTAGGGCTAGAAAGGCAGGCAAGGTCAGGGAATATCATATAAGTAGCTCGACAGTAAAGGATTTCTCATTCATTTACTCGACAGGAATATCCTCTTCTTCTTCTTTCATTCTATACTCGTCAGGTGTCTGATTTAGATTCTTTCATTCTCGTCAGGTTCCGGTTCAGGTTCTTCAATTCAAATAGTTTTACCTCGGGAAATGACCTACCTCTTTAATAGGGAGAGGTTCAGTAGTGATTGAGCTGATCTTTCTTTCCTCTCTTTGTCTTTTACCTATTTCCCTTGTTCAAGAGTTCCGGAAGGGAAGTAGTTTAGTCAGGAGTTTACCAAGTTCAAGAATACTGACTGTAAATGAACAAGAACTGAAGTTCAGGTCATATCGGTTCAGCGGCAGGTTCTTATCATCCAGCCTATGTGAAAGAGTGAAAGAATTGTCTTCTTCTTTCATGAAATTACCGGAGCAAATCCTTGGGAAAGAAAGGACAAGCGAAGGAGAAAAAGAAGGTGTAGGTTCAGTAGTGCAGTCTCATTAATAAGTAGCTCGACAGTAAAAGTTCAGGTGATTATCATAGCTTTATCTCGTTCAAGAATAAATCAAATAGGTTACGGAGTGAGGGATCATTCTTCTTTCGTCTTGACTGACTGTTCCGGTTTCACTATCTCTTTTCTTTCACTCGCTAAATAAATAGGGTTTTGATTGAATGAATTTACGAGACTGTAAAGTGAAGGTAATAGCGTCTTTGGTTCCGGAGAAGGAATTGAAAGTCTTGATTGACTTCTACATTACCGAGTTCAATCAGTAGTTTAATTTAAGGTTGAGTCTTTCAAAGCTGCTAATGAATTTAATATCCCTTCCGGTCGAGCACTTCCACTTCGTTCCTCTCCCTTCTTTCTTTGTAAATAGGTTCCCGTTTCGGTCAGGTAATTGAGTATAAGGGGTTAGGATCATTCTTGTTTCATCTTGACTTTCCCTTCTTTCACTGTATAAGGATAGGTTCATGAGCTGCAAGGAATTTACTCTCATGTTTAGGTTCAGGCTTTTGGTTTCGTCGTGACTTCCAAAAAAGAAGAAGAATCAATAGGTGTAGGATTGAATGAATAAGGTCATATCGGCTCAGGTTCAGGAGATTGCTAAAGGAAGGTTCCGGTTGCGGTTTCACTATCTCTAAACACTGTAAACTCGTTCAAGAAGGTTCCTTCAGTAAGTAATTAAGGATCATGAATTGAATATGCTTTACCTTGTTCAATCAATCAGGGACAGGCAATGCAATTGTGAGACCAATAGGTTCATGGGAAGGAAGGGAGGTAATTGAGTATAAGGGTTTGGTTTCTTCTTCTTGCATTCTCTTCTGATTCTGATTCATTCTCTACTCGTCAGGTTACGGAGTTCAGGATAAGGTTCATGAGCAGCAAATCTTTCTTTCATTTGTTTTCCCTTCCTGTAATTCATCTTCTATTTCATTTTCTTGTTTACAAGATTGAATGAATAATCAGGTTCAGGTTCAGGCAATGGAATTGTGAAACCCATAGGGATCAGAGACCAATAAATAGGTTCAAGAAGAAGACGCTTTACCTTACTGTGAAAGAATAATAGTTCAACCCTACCTAGTTCAAGCAAGATGAATCGTACAGTATAGAAGATGCAGCCAATAGCCTGATTTTCTTACTATTACAATTCCTGTAACAGCTATATAAAATGCTGAACCTATACAGTGTTTGAAGGAGTGAAGGAGAAAGAAAGAACAAAGTAGTGAGACCGACCGACAGGTGAAGGAGCGAAGCAACCTTGTTTACTGTTCTTCAAGTGATTGAGTTCCAATTAATCTTTCGTCTTGACTGACTCACTCGAATAAGGAGAAAGAGAAGAGAAAGAGTTTACAGTTCTCGAATAAATAGGTGAGGTGATTGAGCCGTTAAGTTTGATTCTAAACACTATGAAGCAGTGACGAGAAGAGGATTTAATCATTTACTCGACTGAAAAGGTGAAGGAGCGAAGCAATGAAACCGACAGGGGAAGGATAACTCATAAGGAGTCTTGAAACACTTTCTCATCCAGCCAGCCTATTTACCGAGTTCGTTCAGTAGTTCTGTCTCATTCTTCTTTCTTCTCATCCAGCCTATCCTATTTACTTACCGAGTGGTTGAATAACGAACCATAACTGACAGGAATAGAGGTTCAGTAGTTCAGTCTAATTCTTCTTTCCTTAAATCTGACTTAAAGAAACAAACAAACACCTATTCTATCTATTTACCGAGGGAAAGAATACAGAAAGAGGAGCCCGAGGGGAAGGAGCGAGGTTCAGGAAAAAGAACATAGAGTCAAAGGTGTAGGATCAAGAACCAAGCAAGTTGTTTAGAGCTGAAGGAGAGAAATAGTTTACGAGTTCAATCAGTCAAAGGATCATGAATCTTGTTGAGTCGAATGAATGAATAAGGAGTTTAGTCTTTCAAAACAGCTCATTGATTCAAACACAGTAAAGGAGAATGGAATGAATCTTCAGTCTCCCTTCTTTCATTCTCTTTCTGTAAACTCTTTTTTTCTTGTCTTGCTTTCGGATTGACTTCCTGTTCTGGTTTTGTTTGGTTGATTCTTCTTTACCTCATTAACCTCGTTCTCTTCTCTTTTCTTTCCACTCTACTTTTCTAAGGAAATCTGCCTCTATACGGTTTCTATTCCTAAATCTGCTTCTTCATGTGGTAGAGCTAGATAAAAGGAGCTCACTCAACTCAACCTATACCACCCCCCTTTCTTTCCTTAGACTCTTTTACTGGTTTTATGGCTTGGGGGGAATTTCTAGCTTGGCAAAGGTGTATGCGCTTTCCTTGCTACCGGAGATCTGCTTGTCTTGTGTCTATGCCTCAGCTTTAGAAGATGGGCGTAGGGATCCGTTTTTATATCTCAAACAGCTGCGTAGTAAGATGAGAGAGAAATGGGTAGTGTGTGTGTGGGGGCTTTGATTCAGTACTCTTTTTTATGCTGAAAAGACCACCGGAGGCAAGGGTAGGCAGAAGACCAGGGGTTTGTAGGGAACTACTAAAGGAATGTGCATAAAAAGGTCCGTATTTTCCCTTTCCCGCGAAAACTCAACTTGCAAGTGCCGGAGGTAGCTGCATTAGAGACTCAGCGGGTGTCATTGTTTAGCATGATAAAGAAGTAGGTGTCCACGGTAGACTCTTCTTTCTTTAACCCCTTTATCAATAAGCGGCATAGTCAGGAGAAAATAGAGGCAGAGGCTAAACCCTGACTCCAAGGGATGGATTCTCTTAGCTAATCAGTTTGGCATTACAATGACTTAATTACATAGGGGCGAAGCAGTGAGACTGTAAGAGAGGAAAATAGCTGTGAGACCGTTCAGGTGAAGGAGAGGATTTCATTGACTCGATTGCAAAGGATTAGAAAGAAAAGAGACCTTTTAACCCTATGAAGTAAGAAGAAAGGTAATGTAATAGAGGTTCAGGAGTTGAGTCTGACAGTTAACTCTCTCTCATTCATCAATAGGTTCAATCAGGTTACCTCGTTCTCGAGTAGTTCAACCCTTCCTTCTTGTTGGAGAGGTTCAGTAGTTCAGTCGAATGAATCTTTCGGCTTTCCTCTCCCTTCTTTCTTTCTTGCACTGTAAAGGCTATTAGGATAGGTTCCCCGGAGTTCAGGATCATGAATTTCATATGCTTTGATAAAGGTTCCGGATCAAGAAGAAATAGGGACAAGTTCAGTAGTTCATGAGTTTACCTCGTTCTCGAATAGTGAAAGAATCATCCTCCCTGAATATGCTTTACCGACTGTAAAGGAAAAAGAGTGAAAGAAATAGGATTAGTAGCGACGAAGCCACGAGACCGAGTGGAGAGGAGAAGGGGGCAGCTTTACCGACAGGGGCAGGCAATGGGTGAAACCGACAGACAGGTGAGGGTTCAGTAGTTCAGTCGAATTCTTGCTTGAGTTCAGTGTTTACAGGTAAGGGAATCTCATATAAGTAGCTCGACAGTAAAGCAGCTAATGTTGAGTCTTTCCTCTCCTGTTCCGGAGTAAGTAAGTAGCTCGACCGATAGGGACAGTCAAAGGCAAAGGTTCATAAGTAGGGAGAGGTTAATCAGTTTACAGTTCAAGCAAAGAGAAGAGACCGACAAACACCTATTCCATTTACCTCGTAAAAGAGTGAAAATAATCATCCTCCTGTTTACCTCAATAAATAAGGGAAGGGAATCGAGTCAAAGGCTCTAGAGGGAGCGAAGCGAACATTCTTTCATTTTCTTTGACCTTGTCTTTGAAGGAATAAATAGGAAGAGGTTAATGAGTTTACAGTGAAAGAACAGAGAAGAGACCGTACCGTAAGGGATAGGTTCAGGTTCCGGGAAGGGTTTCATTCAGTAGTTCCGCTTCCGGTCATATCAGGGCAGGGTGAAATAGCTAATTAATGAATTTACTCGACTATAAAGGTTCAGTAGTTCAATCATTAGGTTCACTCTCAGTCATAAGGAGTTGATTGAGTGTTTACAGTTCATGAATAACGGAACAATAAGTCTCATGAGTGAAATCAGTAGGAGAAGGAGGTTTAGTCTGAACTCTCATTCATCTTTCTTACGGGGACTATCGGAAAAGGCGAATGCATAGGAGTAAGTAGCTCTCCTGTCCTGTTCCGGATTGAACTGTAAATAAAGGATAGTCTTTGGGTCGAAGATGCTCGACGAGAAAAGAAAAGGGAGGAGAGGGTTGAGGTTGATTCTCTCTCCTGTAAAGGTTCAGTGATTGAGCGAAGTAGCTTTACCGAGTGGGACAGGTTACGGAGCGAAGCAATGAGTTGAATAGGTGTAGGAGCAGTTAAGAAGGAATCGGAGTTTACCTCGTGAGTGAAAGAAGGAAATGGGTGTCGGTTGCTTTCGGCTTGACTTCCTGTTTTGGATCATAATATAATTGCTTTAGAGTTCCATCAGTCTAATTCCTCTTGAGTATTGATCTTTTACAGTTCAGGGAGAATGAGTAAATTCATTAGTATAGTGAATGGGGGGTAGTCAATGAATTGAATATGCTTTCCCGAGTTTATTGTGATGTGAAAGAAGGAATCGGAGAAAGAGCTGGTCAAGAAGGTTCTCATCCAGCTGCTTTACCTTGTTCAAGAAGTAGAAAGAATCTTGAGTTTCGGCTTTCTTTCCCAAGTTCGAGAAAAGAGAACAGACTATAAGTTAAGTAAAGGACAGGACAGGACGGAAGATGAATGAACCTATTTACCTCCTTCAAGAATAAATAGGGAGAGTCCATCTTCTCATCCAGCTTACCTAGTTCAACCCAAGTTCAAGAATCATCCTTCTGTTTACCTTGTTCAAGAAGTAATAGTCCAGGACTTTACTGTGCCAAAATCCATAGGTTCCAGAGTGAAGGAGCGAAGCAATGAAATCGATAGGTGAAGGAGCTGGGGACATAGTGATTGAGCTTGACCTTCTTCTTTCCTTCCGTCATTCATAAGGGAAATAGGTTCCAGGGAAGGTTCCTTCTTTCTTTTCTTTGAGAAAGGTAAACTCTAACTCTAAGCTGCTTTCTTTCCTTTGATTCAAGAACTGTAAGGAAAAGGGTTGGTTTCGGTTGATTCTTCTTTTCTTTACTTGACTGGAAAGTGAAGGGAAAGGGTTTCGGGTCTCATTCATCTCTTTTCTTTGATTTGACTCCCCCGTAAAGCTGCTAAGCTAATTCATTGATTCTAAAACTCGTCAGGTTCAGTAGCGAAGGGCATATCATATCGGTTCCGGAGTTCCATCAGTAGGAGAAGGAGGATCAGGAGTCTTTGTCTTGTCTCCCTTCTTTCTTTGTTCCTTTTCCGGAGTGCAAGGATCATTCTTGTTGAGTCTTGCCTTCCTGTTCAGTCTCATTAAAGGTGAAGGTAGAGTCCATTCATTTCATATGCTTAGTTTACAGTGAAGGGACAGGTGTAGGAGTTCAGGAAGTAGCTCAGGGCGGCATATATAGAGTATAAGGAGCGAAGCGAATTGTTCATTCGCAGCTCTTTCTTCTCTTCGTTTACTGTTCCGGAAGGGAAGGGAATGCAAAGGAAATGGAATTGCAAGATGAGAGGAGGCGCGAAGCGGCAGAAGCCTGTAAAGGAGAGGATCAGTTCAGGTTTCTTGCTTTCGGCTTGACTGACTTCCTGTTCCAGATTGAACTGTAAGGGATAGGTTCCGAAGAAAGAAGAAATAGGTAGGTGTAGGAGTGAAGGAGCCAGGAGAGAAGTTCGTTCATTCGCTTCTCTTTCTTTCGTTCCGGGGAGGGTTTTCTCTTTTCGGATTTCATTCCTGTTCCGGAGCTCGACTGTAAAGCAGCTAATGTTGAGTCTTTCCTGTCCCTGAATTTATTCAATGTAAAGGGGTTACAGTTCAGGATTGAATTCATTGTTTGAATAGGGTCCGATTCAGTCAGTAGCTCTCGGGGAAGGAAATGGAATTGTGAGACTGTAATAAAGGATCATCAATGGAATGCTTTACCTCCTTTCGGTAATACTGTATAAGGTTCTGGTTCTGGTTCAGGGGAAGTAGCTCGACGAGACTGTAAAGGAGAAGATCGGAAAAGGGTCTCAGACATGAAACCGAGTTTACGAGGTGAGAGGTCTCAGACGCGAGACGAGAAAAGAAAAGGGAGGAGAGGGTTTCTCTTGCTTTCTTCTTTCCTTCCGGTGAACAACTCTCATTCATCAGGAGTAGAGTCAAAGGTGTAGGAGTAAGTAGCTCGACAGTAAAGCGGCTAGGCTAATTCATAAGGAGTTGATTGAGTGTTTACTGTTCCAGAATAAATAGGTTACGGAGCTCAGCCGCTCGACCAATAGTTGTAGAAGTTCTGGAGCCGGAGTTCAGCCTAGTTCAATCAATCAGTAGGATCAGTCTAATTCAGAAAGAGTCTTTGTCTTGACTCCCTTCTTTCTATCTCTTATCTTTGATTTACTCCCCAGCAGCTAATTCATTGATTCTGTTTCTGTAAAGGTGATTTGATTGAGCTCAGGGCGGCGGGCATATCGGTTCCAGAGCTCAGGGAATGGAATTGTGTGAAGCTTTGATTCGTTTGCAGTCTTTTCAGGTTCAGGCAATGGAATTGTTAAACCGACAGGTGAAGGGGAAGTAGTTCAACCCTTGTTTACAGTTTGGGAAAGAAAAGCAAAGAGACCAGCCATATGCCCTATTCCGGAGAGAAGCCGAGGAATCGGATCAAGAACAAAAGAAAGACCTATTCATTCTATTTACCTTGTTCAATAAGGGAAGGGAAAGAAAAGAGACCGTAACGGATAGGAAAAGGTGTAGGAGTGAACTTGAATGACTCTTTTGTCTCGTCTTTCAAAGCAGTTAAGGAGCGAAGCGAACATCCTTTCATTGATTCTCGAACTGTGCTTTAGTCTTTCCTTGAAACACTTTCAGGTTCAGTAGCTAGCTCTTTTTCAGTTTCGTCTTGAGTTCTACATTACCGAGTTCAAGAAGGTTCAGGAGAAGAGAATGAATCGAGAGTATTGATCTTTGACAGTGAAGGAATAGGAAAAGGAGTTACATTTGGTTCCCTTGTTTACTGTTCAAGAATCAACCAAGCAATGAGACTCTCAGGAAGAGGATTTCATTGACTCAACTGTAAAGGAACGAAGCTGTGAGACATAGAATATAGGAGTTCACTCTCATTCATAAGGAGTCCGTTCGTCCTTACAGTTAAAGAAAGAAAGAAGGTTTAGGAGCGAAGCAATGAAACCGATAGGTGAAGGAGCCCATGAGACCAGACAGACCGATAGCGAGAGGAGCAAAGCAGACTGATAGTTTACGAGCGGGGTTCAGGAGTGAAAGAAGCCAAAGTTCTCGTTCAACTCGAGTGAAAGAAGGGAGCGAAGCTGCTTTAACTTTACCTTCACCTTCTGAAAGAAGAATAGTCTAGGTTTGAGCTTGAGTCTTTCCTTTCCTGTCAGCTAACTCCTGAATTTCCTATTGTTTCGTCTCGCGCATAAGAGGGCATGTTCTGAATGAGAAGGGTTTGTTTCAATTTCGTCTTTACTTCCTGTTCCTCTTACGTCATTCATTGATGACTCTCCCTTCATATGCTGCTACCCTGTAAAGAAGGATAGGTTCAATCCGGTTCAGGATCAAGATCAGAGAAAGAGTTGGTTGGATAGGACAGAAGTAAGTAACCTATTTACAGAGTGAAAGAAGCTCGGCTCGAGACAAATACATTCTGACTCTCATCTTCTTTGTATAGGGAAGTTTACCGAGTTCAAGAATAGTGAATGAGCCCGGCCGAGGTTACGGCAATGGAATTGTTCAATTAGGATCTCGTTCAGTAGTGATTGAGTTTATCAGTTCTTTTCGTCTTCACTCTCATTCATCTCTTTTTGTTTACTCCCCCTCCTGTAAAGGTTCCGGAGAATGACTCTTTCATCTTTCATTCATTTCCTCTCAGGTTCAGTCAGTCGCTTCACTTAATCTCTTTTCTTTTCTCGACTATAAAGGACAGGACAGAAGATTCAAACACCTATTTATTTACCTCGTTCAGGGACAAGTGAAGGAGAGAAAGAAGGTTCAGGTTCCGGAGAAAGAATCTTGTCTTCAGTCTTTCCTTGAAACACTTTCGAGAATTGTTACGGATTGAATGAATTGAAAGAAGAAATAGGGAATATCGTCAAAGGCGTAAGTAGCTTCTCTTTCATTTTCTTAGTTTACAGTTAAAGATGAATAAAGGGAGAATCAGAAAGAATATGCTTTCCCTTGGTTACTGTTCAAGAATAGAGGGGAATAGGAAGGAGAAAGAATCCATCAATAGGGAGTTCACTCTGAATATGCTTTGTTTACAGTCTAGTAAGAACATCAAGTAATAGGATAGGAGCAGGGTTCCGTCCGGAGCTCTTCTCTCAAGCAGCTAATCTTTCGTCTTCACTCTCATTCATAAGGAGTTTAGTCAAAGGTTCGTTCATCAGTAGTTCAGGAGAAGGAATCATTCTTCTTTACTGTCGAGTAAACGAGTGAAAGAATAGTTCACCCCGAGTTCAAGAAGTAGGATCAGGAGGAGAAGGATAAATCATCAGGAGTCTCCCGGATTGAATGAATTGAAAGAATAGGTTCCGGAGCTCTCCTCTCAAGCAACTAATCTTTCGTCTTTCAAAGCAGCTAATTAATTCAGTTCCTCGACTGTAAATAAATGATACAGTCTCACGTTCTTCTCTTGACTCGCCACTCTCCCTTAATTTCTTCTTGAACAGACAGTAAAGGAGAATTTCTTAATCTTTCTTTCTTCAACACTTGATGAATAAGGAGAAGGCAATCGGTGAGACCGAGTTGTAGAGGTTCTAGAGCCGATCTTTCTTTCAGTTGTTGAGTCTTAGTTAGTTTACTGTTCAAGAATCCATAGGTGAAGTAGCGAAGGTCATAGAATCAATTACCTTGTGAGTTCAATGCCCTAAAAAATAGGGTCGTATAAGGGGAAGGAGCTTCTCTGTCTTTCCTTCCTGTTCCGGAGTTCAGGAGTTTACAGTTCCTCTCCGGTTCAGTAGTGATTGTGGACAGAGTTTACAATTCAATCAGTCCAATGAATGCAGGGTCAGGAGCAAAGAGAAGAGACCGAGTTCAAGAAGGTTACGGTTTGAGGTTTCATCTTTCGTTTCGTCGTGACTGACTATTCCTGAGTAAGTAGCTCGACTCGAAAAGGGAGGATTTCAATTTACTCTACTGTAAAGGAATAGAATAGAATAATTGAATGAATTGACGACTCTCCTGTCAAGTTCAGGGAAAGAAGGGAATATCAGAAAAGGGGCAGGCTCATGAGCTTCTCTTTCTCTTTCAGTTTCGTCTTTCAAGCAGAATCAAAGAAAAGAGACCGTATAGGTTTAGGAGAATGAATCTTTCATTTTCTTCTTCAATCAACAAAGACTGTAAACTCGCTCGCAGAAGGTTCAGGTTCAGGTTTGAGGTTTCCTCTTCTTTTCTTACATTCTCTAAATAAAGGTTCTAGTTGAACTATCTCTTTGCTTTTCCGTACTCTCCTGGAATATCTGGTTAAGATTCTTTCATTCTCGTCAGGTAATATCGGTGAAGGAAGAAGACGAGTTTGAGAGGTTTAGTCTCATTCATCTCTTTTCTTTACTATCCTATAAAGGTTCAGGGGCAAGGTTCCGGAGTTCTGTCTTTTCTTATTCTTTGTTTATTCTTTGCTGCTTTACCAAGTGAGTGAAAGAAAGGAGTTAAGTCGAATGAATAAAGTAATCAGGGAAGGTTTTCAGGTTAAGTAGTGATTGAGTTTACGGAATAGGTGAAAGAAGAATCAGCCAGGAGAATTCTTGTTGAGTCTTGACTGACGAAAAAGAAGAAGAAGAAGAAGAAGAATCCATCAATAGGTGAAGGAGAGAATGAATAAGGGAAATAGGCGAAGTAGCTCAGGTCATATTGGTTCAGTCTCATTAATCTCTTTTCTTTTACCGTACCGACTGTAAAGGTTCAGGATAATTAAGTAAGTAAGGGTTTCGTCTTTCCTTCCCCGATTGAACTGTAAAGGAGAATGAGAATGAATCTTTCATTTTCTTCAGCCCCCTGAATTTCTTCTTTCACTGTAAAGTCGCATTCCTCTTGAGTTGAGTCTTTGTTTACTGTCTTTGAATAAATAGGTTCAGGTCAGGTTAATAAATAAGGGAAAAAGGGAATATCGGTGAAGGATTTCATGACTAAAGTAATCAGGGAAGGTGTTCAGGTTAAGTAGTTATTTCGTTTACCTCGTGAAAGAAAGGAGAAAGATCTGTTCAATCAGGTTCTTCTTCAAATAGCTTGACCTCCGAGTCAAAGAGTGTTTGTTCAACCCTCGGAAAATGAAAGAATCAAGAGGTGAAAGAGTGAAGGATAATTCTTGTTTCGTCTTTACTTCCTGTATAGGATTGAATGAATGAATTTCCTCTCCTGTAATGGTGAAGTAGCTCAGCGAATACGGGTTCAGGTTCCTTCGCTTCTCTCTTTCTTTCCTTCCGGTTCAGTAGCTAATGAATTGACTCCCCTCTCATGCTGCTCCTTTTCCTATTCCTATTGATTCCAACACTGTTTACTCTGATAGTCAAAGGGTCGAAGACATGAAACCGAGTTGGAGAGGTGAAGGGTCGAAGACGCTCGACGAGAAAAGGGAGGAGAGGGTCGAAGACGCGAGACGAGAAAAGGGAAGAGAGGGGTGAAACCGCTCGACCAAAGGGAGAGAGTTGAGGGTCTCATTCATCTCTTTTCTTCCTGCCCGATTAGTCTTTTCTTTGAGAAAGGTAAACGCTAACTCTCGAATTAAGCTTTCTTTCCTTTTATTCTAGAACAGTAAAGGAAAAGGAGGTTCAGGTTTAGGATAGGTTCGGGTTACGGAGCGAAGCAACGAAGACGAGAAGAGGAGTGAAACAACTCGACCAAAGGGAGAGGAGTGAAGGAGAATTCATCGATAGTGTTTACAGTTCATTCATAAATAGGATCAGTGTTTGAATAGTTCAACCCTACAGCTACAGAAAGAAGGGAATGAGGGAATCTCAGCCAGCCAGCCTATCCTATCTATTTACTTACCGAGTTTTTGAAGCGAGAGGAAAGAAAAGAGCTACTTCAACAGCATATGCTTTACAGAGTGAAATCAGTAGGAGAAGGATAAGTAGTAGTAGTCATCATCTTGTCTTGCTTCTTTCTTTGTTCCGGTTCTTCCTTCAAATAGCTTTACCTCAGGAATATGTTCTTCTTCTTCTTCTTCTTCTTTTAGTATAGGATTGAATGAATAAAGGTAAATAGGTTCACAGGTCAGGTAATACTGGTGAACGAGAGAAAGAGAATAGGAAGAGGGGCAGGTTCTTCAAATAGCAGAGCTTTACAAAAGAGTGAAATCAGTCTAGTCTAATTCATCGAGAGTTGAGTCTTTGTTTACAATTCTTTTAATAGTTTCAGTTCAAGAAAGAAGGATTTCATATGCTCTCATTCATAAGTAAGGAGTTGAGACTTTCTTTTTCAGGTTCCGGAGCTGATCTTTCTTTCCTTCTCGTCAGGTTTCCCGATTCCAGGAGAATGAATCTTGTTGAGTTGAGTCTTGAGTTGAGCTGCTAATTCATTCTATCACAGTAAAGGAGAGAGGAGAGAAGGGAAGTCTCAAGAGTGAAAGCAAGAAAGGAGCTCGACGAGAAGAGGTTTCTGAGTAAGTAGCTCGACTGTAAGGTGATTGAGCTCAGCTGCTTTACCTTGTTCAATCAGTCAAAGTAGAGTGAAGTTCGTAAACTCGAATGAATCGAGAGCCTTTACCTGACTCAAAAGAAGAAGAAATTGATGATTCATAGATTATTCAATCAATTCGACTATTAAATACTTCAATCTTATTCTTTTTTCTTCTTTGCTCCTTTGTTCAAGAAGAATCGGCCAGTTTACTCTAACGGTTTCAGGAGATTGAGAAAATCAAGGTAAAGAAGGATAGATAGGTGATTGAGCTCCAAGGAATTGAGTCGAATTAATAAGGAGTCTTTCAACACGAATAAGGATCTTGATCAGTGAAAGAATAGGTGATTGAGCGAAGCAACTTTACCAACGGGGGAAGGAATGAATGAATCTTTACTCTACCTACCTACCTTCAATCAAACAAACAAAGACAGAGAGTATAAGTTCGGTTACCGTTACGGCATTTACTTACTCTACTGTAAAGAAAGCAACAAATTAATCTTTTTTAGTTGTTACAATCTAAACTTAATTAATAAGCAGCAGAAAGAGAAGGAAGTAGTTGTTCATCAGTTTACTAAGAAGGGGATGGAAGGAGTTGTTCTGTCTCATTCAGCTTTAGTCTACCTTCTTTCCTTTTAGTCTCTACTGTAAAGAAAGCATAAAGTATTTCATATGCGAGTTAATTAAGGAGAATGATGAAGATAGATAGCTAGCTTGTAACCCTCTTTCCTTTTATTCAAAGACAGTAAACTCTACTTGTTCTTCAGGTTTAAGATTCAGGTTCAGATAATTAATCTTTCTTGAGTTTTTGCCTTGTTGTTCAATATACTCTCACTCAGGTAATAGAATAGACAGAGTCTTAAGGTTTCGGGAAAGAAGTAGGTTAGGTAAGAGCTTGAGGATTGAATGAAGTAGCTCAGGTAATACGGGTGAGGGCGTTCAACCCTTGTTGTAGTTACCCTTGTTGTAGTTGTAGAGGGGCGAAGCGACTCGACGGCAAAGGAGAGGGGCGAAGCGACTCGACTGTAAAGGAGAGAGGAGGGGCAGGCAGGAGGAGCAGATCAAGAATAAGTAAGTAAGTAGTCTTTCTTTATTTACCTTTTCAATCAGGTAAGAGAGTAAGTAGCTGCTCTCCTATCAAGTTTGATTAATCCTTCTTTCTTTTCGTCCCTACTGTAAAGGAATAAGAATAAGCAAAAGATAGGTATAGGAGTGAAGTAGCTAACTAGGAATCCGAGCGAAGACACTTGTTGTGGTTCCAGGTCAGGTTTAGTAGTTAAGGAGAATGAATCAAGGAGTCTAATGTTTACTTGTTTGTTCAAGGATAGGTGGGTGAATGAATGAGCTTAGCTTGACTGACTTCCTCTTCAGTGTAAGTTGAAAGAACGAATGAGAGCTTGTGGTGGAGGTGCCGGATTGAAAACAGAAATACGGGGCTGAAAACGGCTTTCTCTTGTTCTCGAATAGCTAAACCCTTGTTTACGAGGTAAAGGTCATAGAGGTTCAGTAGTTCATTCCGACAATCCTAATATCCTCTTTCGTTTCGGCAGGAGAGCAAGCAAATGAAGACGCTGCTTTACCAATAGAATAGATGAAAGAAGGAATAGGTTCAGTCTCATTCATCTTGCTTCTTCTCTTACTGTGAAAGAAGGGACAAAGGAAAGAGTTCTTCAGTCTAATTCATCTTTAGTTCAGTCTTAGTTTACGCTTACTCTTAAGTCTTTCAAGCAGAAGTCAAGAAGCCACATTTTCTCTATCAATCCTTTTCTTTGGCTTTTACCCCCAAGTGATTGAAAAGAGACCAATAAGGAGAGAGAGTAGTTCATTCAGTCGTCAGAGAGTAGTTAGTTAAGTCCTATCTATGAAGAAATAGGTTCGGAGTTCACTTGAATGATTGATCTTACAGTGAGTGAAAGAATAAGGGAGAGGTTCCGGTCGTAGAGGAAAGAAGGTGAAGGAAGTAGTTAAGGAGACAAAACCAAAGCTAAGCCGCCCGCGAAGCAGCCAGACCGAGAAGAAAGAATAACGAGGAAAATAGCAAGCAGCTTTTTCTTTAAGGAATCCTTTGTCAGTTAAAGAAAGAATATCAATTCAATCAGGTTACGGGGCAGGGGAAAGAGGGAGTGAACACATCTTGTCTTGCTTAAGCCGTTCTCTTGAAGATTGAAACAAACACTATTTTAGGTTCCTTTTATGCAGTTACTTTTATTCAAAGACTGTAACAGGAGCTTGAGGTTGAGTCTGATAGTTCACTCTCATTCATCAATATTTAGTCATCTTAGTCATCAATATTTAGTCTTTTTTCAATCAAGAAATAGAGTGTCCGGCCGATAAAGAAATAGTGTTTTATTGTATTTCTTATGGGAATAAAGGTTAGCTTGACCTTCTTGCTTGTAATTCATCTTCTTGTTGTTTGTTTGTCTTGCTTTATAGGTGAATGAGTTTACCTTTCTGTAATGAAGAATGTTCTTGTTGTTGTTCTTGTTGTCTTGGTTGCTTGCTCGTCAGGTTCATGTGCTTACCTTTCTTTCCTGTAATTCATCTTGTCTTGTTGTTTGTCTTTCTCGTCAGGTTAGCTTTACCTTTCTGTAATGAAGAATGTTCTTGTTGTTGTTCTTGTTGTCTTGCTCGTCACGGCAGGTTAGCTTTACCCCTTCCTGTATGTAATGAATAACTTGAATGATTCTTGTTGATCAAATATCTCAAAGCAAGAACACTTGTTTGAGATTCGAATCACTCCACAAGCAAGATTGATCATGTCGAGCTTGAATGATTCTACATGCAACCTAAACTACATAGAATTGCAAAGAAACTTAGCCATAATTAGGCATTATGTAAATGTAACCGAAATTAAATAAAAAGTCTTAAAATACAATAACTCTAAATTACTCTAAATTGTAACTCACCCAAAATTTACAACAATCAAACTTCATTCTTCTTCAATGTAGCATGAATTGAAACATCTTTTAATAATTTTGACAACCTTTTCTTCACATCTTCATTGAAGTATATTGTATAATTGATGTCTCTTGGTTCATATCAGTTGTTGTCTTGCTTGCTCGTCAGGTTACTTAGAGGATTGAAGGAAGGTAAGTCAAGTAGTAAATAGGTTCTCGTTAGGGAATGAATAGAGCTTAATGAGTAGGCAGTAGTAAGTGTAAGAGTTGGAAGTGAAGTTCAGTAGCTAGCTAGCTTTCTCTTTCGTCTTTACTGGAGAGTCCGTCAAAGAGTTCGTTCAGTAGTGAAGGATCGTGTAGGCTGACGAATCGTAAAGGGAAGAAGTTGCTTTACACCTCCTGAAATCAGTCAGTAGAATGAATCTTGTATCGAATCCGTTCTTTAGTCTAACTAAGGAAGTAGTTGAGGATTGCCTTGTGAAAGAAGAGTTGGACAGGTTACGGAGCTCAGACTCAGACAGAGTTGGAAGTGAAAGAGTGAATTAATTCATTAGCTGTAGCTTTATCAATAGAATAGGTGAATGAGCTTGACCTTCCGCTCAGCTTAGTTACATACAAAGAAGGTGAAGTGAAAGAGTTCCTTCCATTAGTCTCATTATAAAATGCCGGTAAAGTAAGGAGAAAGACTAACTCTCAACAATACACTGAATTTACCTATGAAGGAATATAACGAACAATAAACAGAGACCGTAAAATAGCTTTCCCTTCTCCAAGAATGAGTTTCTGTTCAGGAGCGAAGCAGTGAAACCGACAGGTGATTGAGCGAAGCTGCTTTACCCACAGGTGATTGAGTGCGAAGCCGAGGTAGGTTCCTTCTTTCCATTCATTTCCTCTCCCTAGAAGTAAGGAATCATTAATCTTGTCTTGCTTCAGTCGTCTTGACTTACTACCGGATTATTCTTTGATTTACTCGACTGTAAAGGATGCATAAGGAACGAATTGAATATGCTTGATTTACTTACTACCTCTTTCAAAGACTGTAACAGGATAAGAATGAGCTTCATCTTGTCTTGCTTTAGTCTTCTAGCTTTAACGAGTTCAACAATAAATAGGGGGTAGAACCATAGGGAGAGTAAGTAGTTCAGCAAACAGACTGATAGTTTACGGGGTGAAGGATTGAGTAAGTAAACAGTAAAGGGTCCCGGATCAAGAGTTATACATCATCAGGAAAAGATTCAGAGAATAAGCAGAAAGAGAAGAAGAGCTAAGCTAAGATTCCCTACAGTTAAACAAAGAAGAGAAGAAGCGCGAATAAATAAAGCAATAGAGGGTTTTAGTCTTGATTGACTTCCCGGTCTCAGTAGTAGGTAGTTCAGTAGGTTACGGAGGGAAGAGTAGAATCCGTGTGTTTCATTTGGAGGAGAATAAGTCTTTCATTTGGAGGAGAAGAAGTAGTTGAGGCTTTCCCTTTATTCAAAGACTGTAAAAACTCTTATTCACCGAGCCGAGCAAAAGCTGCTAATTCATTGACTTAAGAAAAGAGCTACACTTTACTCTTCAATCCGGCTAAAGAAAAAAGACAACGAGAATAAGGTCCCAGTCAGGAGTAAGTAGCAAGTTGGGTTACGAAGGAGAATGAAGTAAGCAGCCCATTTACCTACAGAGATAAAGCAAGGGAATAAAGAGGTGAAGCAAAGAAGCAAGCAATGAGCGAGACCGATAGCAGCTTAAGGGCAAGGAGAAAGAAAGAAAGAAAGAATTCTGCCTAGTTACTACCTTACCTTGGGATTAAGTAAAGGAAGTAGGAGAGACTTGTCTTACAGTTCAGGATCTAGAATAAATAGGATCAGGATAATTCACAACAAGGAGTTCCATCAGTCTAACGAAGAACATAGTCAAAGTAGTTAAGTTAAGGAGGATCAGTTAAGTAAAGAAAGTAATAAGGCTCAATGATAAGATAAGGAATCAACTACAAGGAGAGTAAGATTCGGATTACCTTGTTGATCGAATATCTCAAGACAAGAACATTGTTTGAGATTCGAATCACTCCACAAGCAAGATCGATCATGTCTAGCTTGAATGATTCTTGTTGATCAAATATCTCAAGACAAGAACACTTGATTGAGATTCGAATCACTCCACAAGCAAGATTGATCATGTCGAGCTTGAATGATTCTACATGCAATCTAAACTACATAGAATTGCAAAGAAACTTAGCCATTGGCTAAAGAAAAGCACAAATGCTTCTTTTACTATATTTTCCAAGTCTGCTTACAAATCCAACATACATGGCTTTATATAGCCTCAAAAATGAAACTATTTAAGGCATTCCAAGAGTTGTAACATTCATACTTAATGACCATAATTAGCCATGATGTAAATGTAATCGAAATTAAATAAAAAGTCTTAAAATACAATAATTCTAAATTGTAACCCACCCAACATTTACAACAATCAAACTTCATTCTTCTTCAATGTAGAATGAATTGAAACGTCTTTTGATAATTTTGACAATCTTTTCTTCACATCTTCATTGAAGTATATTGTATGATTGATGTCTCTTGGTTCATATCATTCTCCACTTCTTCAAGAGGATTCGTCCTCGAATCTATTTGTGTAACTTTGCTGCAAAAAATAAGTTATGGAAATACAACGGACCTCACAACACTCTCTCAATAGTATATGCTCAAGGAATTTTAGGCCACTCTATTTGCACTCATTTACACAAATGAAGCTCTCATTCTCACCTCTCAAAATTTTAAATAGAGCAAAGATTGAATTTTGAACTCTGGGTTGATTAAAAACTAAAAAGATGAAAATAAATAAAAATCAAATTAAGAAACGGAAAGGAAACATATATCCGATCTTGAGCCTGAAGCTCTGATACTAAATGATAAGATAAGGAATCAACTACAAGGAGAGTAAGATTCGGATTACCTTGTTGATCGAATATCTCAAGACAAGAACATTGTTTGAGATTCGAATCACTCCACAAGCAAGATCGATCATGTCTAGCTTGAATGATTCTTGTTGATCAAATATCTCAAAGCAAGAACACTTGTTTGAGATTCGAATCACTCCACAAGCAAGATTGATCATGTCGAGCTTGAATGATTCTACATGCAATCTAAACTACATAGAATTGCAAAGAAACTTAGCCATTGGCTAAAGAAAAGCACAAATGCTTCTTTTACTATATTTTCCAAGTCTGCTTACAAATCCAACATACATGGCTTTATATAGCCTCAAAAATGAAACTATTTAAGGCATTCCAAGAGTTGTAACATTCATACTTAATGACCATAATTAGCCATGATGTAAATGTAACCGAAATTAAATAAAAAGTCTTAAAATACAATAACTCTAAATTGTAACCCACCCAAAATTTACAACAATCAAACTTCATTCTTCTTCAATGTAGCATGAATTGAAACATCTTTTGATAATTTTGACAACCTTTTCTTCACATCTTCATTGAAGTATATTGTATGATTGATGTCTCTTGGTTCATATCAACTCGAGGAGAACAGACAGAGACTGTAAGTAAAGGGGAGGAGATAATGAATCTTCTTTTTTACCGACTGTCTAGTATAGGAAAAGGGCGTCGGGAGAGGAACAAAGTGCGAGACCGGAAGGGAGAGGAAAGCTGCTAACTCTTTCTTTCAAACAAAGACTGTAACACCTCGGGTCAGGTTCAATAGAATAGTTCAAGAATGAAGTAGAAGTAGAATAAATAGGAGAGAGGGGAATAGCGGTTACTAGGGGGAATAGCAGTTACTAGGAGAGAGCAGAATAACGGTTACAGATAAAGAGTTCGATAGGGTTTACGGATAAAGAGTAAAATAGGAGCTTTACCTGAATTCGGATTATACAGCTTACCTAGTTCCCTTAAGAGTTCTTCAATAGGAGCTTTACCTGATTCTTCTCATCCTGCCTAGAAGGTTCAAGAGTTAGTTCAATCAAGTAATAGAATAGTCGAAGACACTTTACCGAGTTGTAGAGGTTCAGGGGAAGGTTCTTCAAATAGCGTTTTACCTTGTGTTTGAGTGAAATCAGGGACAAGTGAAGAAGTTCAGGAGAATGCATCTTTCTTCTTTCCTTCCTGTTCACTCTCATTCATCTTTCCTTTCGTCTTTGTTTACAGTTCCATCTGGTCAGGGAATCGGTCAGGTCATATCGGTGAAGGTTAAGTTTAGGTTCAGTCTCATTCATTCTCGTCAGGTAAAGGAGAGAGAGGGAAAGGATTGAATCTGAATTGCCTCTCCCTTCTTTGTGATAGGTGATTGAGCTGCAAGGAATTGACTCTCATGGCAAGGTTCCGGTTTCACTATCTCTTTGATTTGATTGACTCCCCTGTCAAGCTGCTAATTCATTGATTCAAAGACTGTAAAGGTGAAGGAGCTCTGCAAGGAGACCTAAAGGATAGATAGGTTCAAGGTTAGGAGCGAAGCAGCTTTACCTTAAGGGGAGGGGAAAGAGCTGATCAGCCTATTTACCCAGCAGTGAAAGAATAGAATAGTGAAAAGGCGCCAAGCCGAGGTTCCGGTTTTCGCTTTTGAGTTTTCGATATTGGGTGTTGTAAGATACTATCAATCGAAGAGATAGAGCCAATCCAAGATTTAGTATTGTTTTGGCGGCATGGTCGAGCGGTAAGGTAAGGCGTGGGCCTGCGAATCCCTCCCTATTTACCCAATTCAAATCTGCTGGGTGTCATCTCATCAACAAACAAAAGAATGGTAAAGACTTTGATTTAGAGCTGATATAACTTTATCATTGATTTTCCAGGAGAAGACAAGCAAGCCTCTTTTCTTTCTTTCTCTTTCTCTTTAGATTTGCTTGATTCTAAGCATCGTTGGGGTTCTGTAAAATGCTATACATCCTTTCGTCTAGGTTTCAGGTTTCAAGAGAATTTAGTAGAGTAATGCAAATCGTTAAATCTTGCTGCTATGATAACCCTTTGACTTTGGGTGTCTACTGATTGAGTCTTGAATTAAGGAATCTCATTTGATTTTGAGTTACGGATAGGGAAGAAGATACTTTATATATGGACTCATGCATGAAAGTATCCGAGTGCTCGAGCAGTCAATCACTATTATATTGAATGACTAATTTCCTTTTGAATCTGCCAAGGAACTTCTTTTCAATAAGCTCTAGCATGTAATAGGTCATCCCATCTCCTGATTGTCTAAATAGGGGGAGATTAGATCAAATGAGAAAGGAATAATAGTATGGTTGGGTATGCGATAGCTAGTGGTTGATTGACTCTTTTTATACTCTTTGTAATGTAATGAAATGCAGGAGAACAAAAGACTAGGTCTGATTATTCCTACATGGTACTAATTTCAGACTTCCAAGAGTTTCCCCGCCTCTTTCTTTCATTTGTACTTAATTTGATTATACTAGCATATAAGAACTTGTTATAATTCTATATTTGTGGATTGTTTCATCAATGGTGTTGTGCCCGAATCTCTTTTTGACTATGCGCTTTCCACTCTTATTAGTTCATAATAATAATGAGTGAGCAATTATAGAATAATAATTCTTTTCTTTCTATCCATAGAGATAGGGGACATAATTCACATGTGGTAAGTCGTCTCGCTTGGGCTGCTTTAATGGTAGTCTTTATTCTCTTTCACTCGGAGTATGGGGAAGAAGTAAGTGGACTCTCTCTAGAAGTACTACTAATTGAAGAATGAAACTATCTCGTATGGATTGTTTTTGGCTTATTTGATAGATCCTTCTGCAACACTTTTGATCTTTGTGACAGTAAAAAAGTGGATTATCCCTTTAAAAGTAGATCATACTTTCGACGCGCAAAGAAGATAGACATAGTGGTTGTCCAATGAGATACTCTTCCATAAGAATCTACTACTTCATAATAAGATAGTACCTCGGCCCCATCCATATTACGGTGCTTCCCACTTCTTTGATTTATTATTCTTAGTCTTTTAGTTCTTTTCTTTACTAAATAGTAGGATTTCTGCTTCTTTTATCGAACTCATTTCATATGATGGCTCAAACGTGAAAGATGGGATTGACTAATTCTTTTATAAATCCGAAGAGAAAAAGTGCCTACGGAACCGAACCCCAGGATTATCTGTCAATTGCTCAATCAATTACTTCTTTATCATGCTAGAACAAGGAAGGATTAGTGGGCGGCGCGGGGGGCTTTCGATTATTTCATTTCTGATTCATTGGAACCAAGGTGAATGTATGAAGCAAAGAATATAGAATTGGGCCACGATGGATATTGTATTAACTAACTAGACATATATGTAATTGAGATGATATCTCTAATAGAAAGATATATATTGTAGATTCATCTATATTCAACCTCTAGTTTTATAGAGTACAATTTGATACACTTCAATAACAATAAGAGTATGGTAGAAGGATTAATATATTTCTTTACTAACATACTCTCGGATCTCATAGAAGACTTCTCTCGTAGAATACTGATAATTCTAGTCCGCCAATTTCATTTAAGACGCGAAATGGGAATCCTTGTCATTTTGCTTATCTTCAATCATTGATAAGAACAAAGAAAGTCAAGATTAATTCAAATTAATCACTTTGACTCTCTTTACGTCTATTATTAAGTAAGCGGTAGGAACTATAATGAACGAACAGTGCAGTAGCAATATAAATGCTAGAATAGAGACGACTTCAATAATCTCTTTGTTTTCGTTTTGATAGGAAGATCTTTTATCCATACCGAATTCAAACAAAAGTAGGTAGGTTCGAAACTCCTTCCTTTTTGTGTATCGTCCAAATAAATTTCCTTTGTGTATGTGCTTCCCGGAAACGTATAGTACTCGATTCCATTAAATGTGGTGTAATCAACTAGACCCAGTACGGTATTCTTTCTTTTCCGGAATATGATGCTACCCATAATTGTGTGGTAATTAACATATGGCACATATGGCTTTCTCCCATCACTACTCGTTGAAGAAATGGAAATTTCCATATTAGTTCTTATTGGATTTGGATCCATCGGAACTGACGGGGCTCGAACCCGCAACTTCCGCCTTGACAGGGCGGTGCTCTGACCAATTGAACTACAATCCCGGGGAAATCAAGTGTACAACATATGTTGGTGATTTCATTTCCTTCAAACCTTTCTATGTAGATTTGTGATTCGAAGAATTGGCTTTACCAGACAGAGACGCGAGGAATAGATTGATATGCGCAGAGACATTGACTTTAGTGAGAGGAGCATGGATTAAGAGTGTTTTTTATTCATTCTTTCATATCAAGCATTTCCAAGGACAAATGGGTTATCTCATTTTATGGTGGGATACGTGAATTAGTGTATTGGGCTGAGCTTTATTTGAACCAGCCAGCGTAGACATATTGCCAACGAATTTACAGTCCGTCCCCATTAACCGCTCTCGCATCAACCCGGGAAGAATCCATTCCAAGCTTATTCATAATCCATGATCCACTTCCTTTCGTAGTACCCTACCCACAGACAGGGGAAGGCGAATCCCCGCTGCCTCCTGAGAGATGTCCTGAACCACTAGACGATGGGGGCATACTTGCCCGACTGCCATCATACTATCCATGAGAAGAAAGAGTATGAATAGTTTTTAGAAATTGTCAATATAAATAGAATCGACTAATATGATGCAATTCGAAGGAGTTTTCTGTCTTGCATTATTCCATAGAATTCTATATATCAATTCTTTGATTTAAATCATACGAAGGCTAGTACCCTTCGGGAAGTTATTGGTTTGCCATATGCTATAAACGAACGGGATGAAACTCTCTCATACTTAATCTCATTGGTAAGATTAGGTTAGGTAGGTGTATATTTCGATCTCACACTAAGCCAAGAAATTCATTCAAGGAAAAGGGAAGGTAGGAAATTTGGGGAAGAGAGGGATAGGGATCCACAAGTTCTTGTTAGAATTCTTTTTCTCGCCAAGTCGAATTGCTGCTTTATCAATGATTCGGTGAATGGATCTATATTCAAGGGTGTACATGTCTCCATCAAATGAATTAGGGTGGGGCTCATCCATTTAATTAGGATCAAATCCAATAAACAAACCATTTTACCTAGACTCAGTAGAGTAATCAATCCTCTTTTTCGTTCCTAAATCAGCGAGTGGATAAGACCCATTTATGTACATTCTTCTCATTTCTAATAATTATAGAGACGCAACTCATCGTGGCTAGTGGCTTATTCAGTCAGAAATTGAATAAAACAAATACGCCTTTTTCACTAAGTGGTAGAGTAACGAACGCCATGGTAAGGCATAAGTCAGCGGTTACAATCCGATAAGCATGAAATTAGAACAGTAGATCTTTTTTCTTTCATTTTCATATTGATTTGGTACACACACAGGAATCCGGCGATATTGACGATTCAATCTTGTTTGTAGACGTTCTATAGGCAAAAATGACTATCTATTTCCCTTTCGCGCCACAGAGAAACGAACGGTTATTCCAAGTCACTATGAGCCCTTTCGAAATCTCTTTCTTTGATTCCAAACACAGTAAAAGATAGATAGGTGTAGGACTGAATGAATGAATTGACTCTCATGTAAAGGAAAGGAGTGAAGCCACCTTGTTTACTGTCTTTGAAGGTTCAGGGGAAGTAGTTCAGGGAATATCAGTTCACTCTCATTCATCTTGAGTTTCGTCTTTCAAGCTGAATCAAAGGAAAGCAAAGAGCTACTTCATTACCAAGTGTTTGAAGGAAGAAATAGGGGAAGGGGAGAGAAGCCGAGGTTCATGCTTCTTTCGTTTCGTTTTTCACCCAAAAAATAGACAGAGGATAGGAAAATCTCCCAAAAAATAGACAGGGGATAGGAGCAGAAGATTCAGTGGAAAATACAATCTGGAGCAGGTTGATAAACCACTTTTGTAATCTCTTACCAGGCCAGCAGAATCCCTCTAAGTTCCAGTGTAGTCCTTCTCCATTTTGTCAGTCAGTTGTAGTAAGATAAGCCCCTCCAGCGGTAATGCCTTCCTAAGCCCATCTTATCTTGACTTGAAAGCTCTCTCTGTGCACTTCTCATCGCCCTTAGCTTGGCGCTAGATTGATTCTTTCTTATTCTATTTTCTCTCTATAAATGGGGATCAGGTCCTCAAGGGTATGGGTTCAAGGTTGCTCTACTTACTTGATTAATGATATATTTCCTGAGAATGAAGCATACTTCTGACTATTGCAGTACTTATGGCAAGTACTAAAGGATATATTCTATTTTGATCTATCTTTTCTATACTCTTCTTCGTTGCCAATTCCTGTTTTTGCTAAAATTCCTCCGCTAGTATTCTATGAATAGGATAGGATTCTCTCCACATGTACATTGTGTAATATCAGAGACAACTAGATCACTTATTTATTTATAAGGACATCCTTCACGGACAGAAAATGCAGTCAGTTTGATTTTGATAATGATCGAGTTACATTGCTTCTTCGGCCCGAACCTAGGAATCCCGTAAATATGATGAAAAATAGATCATTGAACATTCCCCGTATGAAAATCAAATATGAAACAAGAGAGAGAATAAAGAAGGAGAAAGTGAAGAGAAAGAAGAAATAGAGGAAAAGCTGAAGAAGAAGAAATAGTCTTTATAGGAGAGTACGTCAGTGAAAGAAGTAAGATCAGGATAATGAATCTTGAGTCTGACAGTGAACGATGACGAATAAGGAGTGTTTACAGGATAACGAATGTGTAGTTGAGTCTTTCCTTTCAACACTTGAAGGGGAAGAGAAAGAGAAAGAAGGAATCTTTCGGATTTACTTACAGTTAAGTCGAATTGATTCTTCGATAGTCTTTCCTGACAGTGAACGATCATTCATAAGGAGTGTTTACAGGATAACGAATGTTTAGTTGAGTCTTTCCTTTCAACACTTGAAGGGGAAGAGAAAGAGAAAGAAGGAATCTTTCGGATTTACTTACAGTTAAGTCGAATTGATTCTTCGATAGTCTTGACTGACAGTTCACTCTCATTTCTTCTTCGATAGTCTTTCCTTCCAGTTCACGATCATGAATCTTGAGTCTTTCGTCTTTCAAAGCAGCTAAGGAGCGAAGCGAACATCCTTTCAGTAGTTCAGGAGCGAAGCAGCTTTACCAACAGGGGAAGGAGTTTACCTCGAACAAGAACTTACGGGACTAGAGAGAGTGATAAGATAAGGATTCAATACAAGGGGAATAAGATTCGGATTACCTTGTTGATAGAATATCTCAAGATAAGAATATTGTTTGAGATTCGAATCACTCCACAAGTAAGATCGATCATGTCTAGCTTGAATGATTCTTTGATCAAATATCTCAAGACAAGAACACTTGATTGAGATTCGAATCACTCCACAAGCAAGATTGATCATGTCGAGCTTGAATGATTCTACATGCAACCTAAACTACATAGAATTGTAAAGAAACTTAGCCATTGGCTAAAGAAAAGCACAAATGCTTCTTTTACTATATTTTCCAAGTTTACCTTACAAATACAACATACATGGCTTTATATAGCCTCAAAATGAAACTATGAAAGGCATACCAAAAGTTGTAACATTCATACTTAATGACCATAATTAGTCATTATGTAAATGTAACCTAAAGTAAATAAGTAGTCTTAAAATACATTAATGAAATACAATAACTCTAAATTGTAATCTACCCAAAATTTATAACATGAAACTTTATTCTTCTTCAATGTTGCATGAAAGAAGCCGAACCTGAACCCGATTGAACCTATCAAGGGGGATATTAATTAGCAGTAAAGGAAAGACTAAGAAGTATGAATAATAGTTTACGATGTTCGTTATAGAATCAAGGAGTTAGCAGCTTTAGCTTTGAAAGACTCAAGAGAAAGAAGAAGAATATCTGCCTTTACTGGAGAGTCAAGAAAAGAGAAGCGACTGAACCTCAACCCGGAACCTATTTATTCCACCTCCTCGTAAACAAGTCAAGACTAAAGAGAAAGCTAGCTACTGAACCTTGTTATTCAAAGTAAAGGAAGAGAAAGCTAGCTACTGAACCTTGTTATTCAAAGTAAAATAAGAGAAAGCAAGAGAAGATTAATGAGACTGAACGCAAGATAGATGATTTCTCCTTACCTTAATTCCTTACCTATTTATTAAAGAAGGAGGTAAAGCTCTGTCAGTTTGTTTGCTTCCTTTACTTACTGGGGGTTGAACTATTTCTTTTCTTTCTCTGCCAGAACTAGAAGAACCTCGGCTTCTTTCTCTGATCCTGAACGAACTCCTACACCTCCTTATTCTTTCAAACACAGGTAAAGCAAGCACTAAGAAAAAGCCGAAACAAGCATTCTCCTTCACACTCCGCCGTAACCTGAACCAATACCAATACTTCTTTAAGGTATCTTGTTCTTTCCCTGATTGTCTTTAATTGATCATTCTTTCCCCTTACTTAATTCTTGTTATTCTTTCTTAGTTAGTTAGTTAGTTAGAAGGAAGTGATTGTGTTGTGAGTTATTCTTGAATAAGGTAAGGAAGGTAAAGCATAGATAGATAGATAGATATTCTTTCTCCCCCGTAACTTGATTTAACTCTTTGACTCGTGTTCTCTTTTCTTTTTCCTATTGATAGGAAGGATTCTTTAACCAAAGACTCGGGCAACTCCTTAACTCACTAACTTGTCTGTCCCGTACTGAACTCTTTTACTAAGTAAATTGGCTGTCTGGCTGTATGATAAAGAATAAGGTGAAGATTCATTCCTTGCCCGACTATCTTTCTTTGTTTCCAGTCTTTGAATAAAGGGGGATACAGACTAAAGTAAGGATGAGACGGATTGAGAACAAGGTAAAGTGACGAACCTGCCCCTGATTCATATTCAATTCTTTTTCTTTCTATTAATTCTCAAATGAAAGACCTATTCTCTTTTTTCTTGGTAAACTCCTGAATGATATTAACCTATTCATTCGGTTGCTAATAAACAAAGGAAGAAGAAACCATACTCATGAACCTCTATTCCATTACCTGTTGTTATTGTTAAGGTAAGTTATTCAAACATAGTAACCAAGGCCGAAAGAGAGTTGTATAACGGAACTCAATCACTTGTTGTCCCCTACTATTCTTTCTTTCAAACACAAGGTAATTAATAAGTCAATCCTCAAGATTCTTTCTCATTCTCCTGTAAAGACCAACCCTAAATCAATCTTATCTTCTCCCTATTTTTAGAGATCAAATCCTTTCTTTCTCTTCTCTTTCTCCTGAACTACTAAACCTTTCTTTGCCGTCGAGTTAATTAATCAGGGGGATGAATTGGACTTCTTTCACTCGGTAAATAGAATATAGAATAGGTGTTTGATTGATTGAACTCTTTCTCTTTGCTTTACTTCACCAGATAGATGGAACTGTTAAAGTAGTGGCTTCCTTAATTCCGGAACAGGAACAAAGAAAGAAGGGAGGAAGTGTTGAAAGGAAAGACTAACGATGAATTATAACTACTTGTTCCGTTATTGTTCGTGATTCTTGAACAGTACACTCGGTCTCTTCTCTTTCTCCTTATTTTGTTCCTATTCAATCCTTCCGGAACTGTAACCTCCTTCCCCTGTTCGAGCATATTCAATCCTGTCCCTTTTTGAACGATGAATGAGAGTGAACTGGAAGGAAAGAGGAAACTGGAAGGAAAGACTCAACCTCAAACTAGGACACTATAAACAGGAGGTAAAGCAGCTGGATGAGAACCTTCTTGAACAGCTCTTGATCCTGAACCTCTCCCTATTCCCGGACCAGATTGAAGGAGTTAGCAGCAAAATAGCTTTACAGTCGGGAGAGTAAAGAAAAGAGATAGAACCTTTACATGAGGGTTGAGTAAGTAAATGAAAGAAGGAAGGAAGGAGTTAGCAGCTTTGAAAGCCGAAACCAACTAACTAGAAGGAAGGGAGAGTGAACTGTCAGACTCATTAGACTGATCCTACTTCTTTGAACTGTAAAGCAATTCCATTGTCGGAACCAAAGACTCGATTCCCGGACTAACTATTCTTCAAACACTCGTTAAAGCTAGAAGAAGAACCAAAGACTCCACGGTATTACCTTCCCTTCGCTACTTCACCGGAAGGAAAGATCAGCTCCGGAACTCAATCACTTGTCCCATCCCCTCTTGAACAGCTTGCTTCGCTCCTTATACGATATTGGATTGAACAGTAAACAAAGACTCAAGGAAAGAGGAAAGCTTAATGAGAGTGAACAGGACAGAAAGAAGAAATTCAGGAGTTAGCTGCTTGACAGGAGAGGAAAGAGGAAATCAAGCTTAACGAGAGTGAATTGGAAGGAAAGACTCAGGATTCATTTCCTTCTCCGATTCCTGATTAAACTCTTGAACGAGGTAAAGCTAGAAGAAGACCCTGCCCCTCTCCCTTCGGTCGACCCTACCCCTCTCCCTTCGGTCTCGCTCTTTCACCCCTCGGCTTCGCGCCTGAACTATACTATTCTTGAACAAGGTAAGTCAAGCTTATGAATGAGACCTCACTCCGGACCCTATGGATTCTTGATCCTGAGCCGAAACAAGGGAGAGTTCACTGTCTCATTATCCTGATCCTATAAAGACCTTCTTTTCTTATTCATTCAATCCCCTCCCTATTTTGAGGGCAGTTTTCCCGGTATTTGAGTTCATTTGCCCTGATTGAAGGTGGTAAAGCAAGACAAGATAAGAGTTGTAAGTGTTTGAAAGAGTAAATGAATTAGCTACTGAACCCAGAATCAGGCAGGAAGGAAAGACAGAGAAGCGAATGAACCTCCACAACTATTGGTCGAGCGGCTGAGCTCAATCACCTATTTCTTTATTCTTGAACTGTTGGCTTCGCTCCTTATACTCTATTCCTTTACAGTCAGAAAAGCAAAGAGACTGACTGAAGCAAGACAAGATTCATGATCCTTTGACAGAGGAGAGTAGTAAATTCATGGGTAGGTGTTTGTTTGAAGAACCTTGACAGGAGAGTAGTCAATTCATGAGTAGGTGTTTGTTTGAAGAACCTGAACTGAAACCGTAACTGATATTTTCACTCTTTCAAAAGCTGGTTGGTTACCTCCTCCCTCTCTGTCTGCCCCTGTCCAACTCGGTCTCGTGGCTTCGCTTCGCTCAATCACTTGTCCCTTCTTTCACTTGGTCTGTTTGCCCCGTAACTCAATCACTTGAATAACAGTACACAAAGACTCAAGGAAAGAGGAAATCAAAGCAAAAGACTCCTGATCCTGTAAAGACCAGAAATCAAGAAATTCTATCCACATATAACTGTCAAACCTTGTCAGAGGTTTTTCCCTCGGTAAAGGTTTTTCAATCCAATATTTTCTATCCAGCATAGGGGTCAAAGTTCATAAGAGGTTTTTCCCTCGGTAAAGGTTTTGAAATCATTTCATTCTATCTTTCCCGTATTTTTGGGGATAAAATGTTATCTTCTGTCTATTTTTTGGGGTCAAATGGATGCTTTACCCTATTTTGCGGGTTATTTCAGTCAAACACAAGGGAAATAGGCTGGATGAGAATCAGGTCATGAACCTTCACCTTCCGAGGAATTCTCCTTAACTACTTCCCCCACTGAAGAGGAACTGTAAACTCCTGGCTGGCTGGACTATTACTTCTTTCACTCTTTCACTGCTCATGAGCCTGACCCTTTTCCTCGGCTTGGCCCCTTGTCCCGTTCTTTTCTTGTTTGTTATTATCAGTTTGTTATTGTTCGAAGTAAACCCCTTAACCTATTTGTCTCGCAATTCCATGTAAACTCGGTCTCATGCCTGAACCTCTGGCTTCACCCCTTCCCCTTTGACTCTCTCTATGTATTCTTTCATTGAACTCGGTAAAAGCAAAAGATCAAGGTACGTACGACTCAATCAAGATGAATGAGACTCAACCTATCCATCCTTTCTTTACCTTTATGTTACTTATTGATTAACCTGACCCGGAACCGGAAGTCGTGACTGAACCTCTATTCCTGGATTGAACAGTTAAAGGGATTCCTGAGATTGAACTGTCAGACGAAACCTTCTCCTACACCTTTTCCTTCTTTAACTCAGTAAATAAGCTAGATGGATGAGAAGCTAGCTCCTTTTCCGATATGCCCTGACCGGAACCCGAACCCATTTATGAAGACGACTGATCCTACTGATTGAACGAGTTTACAGTTCTTGAATCAATGAAGGGAGGGGAGAAGAAGGAAGACTCAGACAAGATGAATGAGACTGATCCTACTGATCTACTGATTGAACTCAGTAAAAAGAAGTAGCTCTTTGATTGAACTCAGTAATTAGGCTGTATAGGAAAGGAAGTCTTCACTCCTCTCCCTTTGGTCGAGCTGTTTCACTCCTCTCCCTCTTGGTCGAGCAGCCGAAGCTCCTTCGCCCTACGGGTCTCACTGCCAGAGCTCATTCGCCTCGTAAACTCGGTCTCACAGCTTTTGCTCACTGCCGAAGCTCGTTCGCCTCGTAAACTCGGTCTCACAGCTTTTGCTCCTCTCCCTATCGGTCTCACTGCCGAAGCTCGTTCGCCTCGTAAACTCGATCTCACAGCCGGAGCTCCTTATTCCTTCTCAATCACTACTGGAGGAAACCTCTTTCACTCTGCTCCTCTCCTTCTTTGTTGAAAACTGCTCTTTCACTCTTTCAGAAGGTAAAGCATATGAATGAACTAGCTCTTTTCTTTCACCTATTGATTATTCTTAAGACTCAATGAAAGAGAAGCTGATGAACCTGAACCTGCTATCTATTAGCATTAATTTCATCCCTTCCCCTTTATTTCTTAATTAACCTTCCCTGATTGTCCCTATAGATTCTTGAACGGATTCCCTATCGATCTCATTGCTGCGCTTCGCTCCTCTTTCCTTAAAAGCATTACTTACTGGCGAGTCAATGAATGCCGGGATACAAGAGAAAGACTCTTTCACTCTTTATCTTGATCCTACTGATTTCACGGTAAAGCTGCTTCGATCAATCACCCACCTGTCCTTTACATAAATTCATTCAATCCCTTCCCTTCTTATTCTTTCACTCACCTATTCATTGTCGGAAGACTCACAACCACGTAACAAAGCTGCTTCGCTCCTCTCCCTCGCGGTCGAGTTGCTTGGCGCCTCTACTCTTCTCGTCGAGTTGCTTTGCTCAATCACTCCTTCCCTTACCCTACACCGATATGACCCGAGCTACTTCCTTCACTCAAGCTTCGGAAGTCAAGCCGAAACTATCAGGGAGAGGAAATCGAAACCCTGAGCTCCTTATACTCTAGTCCTTTACCGTCGAGGAAATCAAAGAGATAGTGAAAGCAGAAAGAGAAAGCCAAAACCTAGTTATCAACTCTGAGTTTACCTTTCTATTCTAAATCATAAGGAGAAAGACTCAAGCAAGACAAGATTGATTCATAATCCTGAACCTTTAATGAGAAAGAATTGGAAGGAAAGACTCAACCTCAAACCTGAACCTCTATGACCTTCCCTTATTTCTGGAGGTAAACTTGGATTGGTCTCACAGCTTCGCACCTTTCCGATTCATGATCCGATTCCTTCTTTCAAACACTGTAACCTCAGTCTCACTCCTTCCCCTGAACTCAATCACTTGAGCAATTCCATTGCCTCTTGATTCTTTCCTCCCCTCGTTAAAGCATATGAAGTTGAAGTAGCTCTTTTCTTGAACGAACTGTAAACACTGAACTCAAGCAAGAATTTGACTTAACTACTTCCCCGTCACCTCTCCAACTCGGTCTCGCAATTCAATTGCCTTCACCGGAACAAAAGAGAGTCAATGCTTGATTGGAGAGCTGCTGAGCTCCGGAACGAACTGAACTCCCGAACTATTCTTTCACGGTAAACTACTGAACCTATTAATTGATTCTTGATCCTGAACTGGCAGTCAAGACGAAACCTCAACCCTATCCCTTTACAGAATGAGAATGAAAAAAGAATAAGAAATCAAACAAGGACTGTAAACAAAGACTATCGATGAATGAGACTTTCCAGGAGAGGAAATTAATGACAGAACCGGAACTGTAAACACTCAACTCCTTATGAATGAGAGTTAGTTCACTGGCAGTCAAGACGAAAGAGAAAACCTTCCCTCTGCATTCTCCTTCCCCGTCACCTATTATCCTACTCGGTTTCGTTGCTTTGCTCTTTCACCTATCAGCTCGCTCTTTCTTGTCTTAGGTAGGACGATTTGCTTGCAGGTTCGTTGAGTAGCTCTTTGATTGAATGAACGGTAGGTAAACACATACTCAACTCCTTATGAATTCTCCAGCTCATTCACCTATCGATTTCATTGCAGAGCTCAATCACCGTACGGTTTCATTGCAGAGCTCCTGAACCGGAACTGATATTACCTTCAGTGATTGTGAGTTATGAGAATCAGGTCAAGCTATTCGAGAACTCCGCCTTCTTTCCCTCGGTCTGTTTGCCCCGGAATGAAATAACTTGAAGAACTGTAAACACCTTCCCCTTCACTATACTATTCTTGAACAAGGTAAACTCAATCACTCGCATATGAAATGCTTCTTGCTTGAACTCCTCTCCCTCTAGGTCGAGCGGTTTCACTCCTTAGCAGCTTTGAAAGCCGAAACAATCAGGGAGACAAGATGAATTAGACTGATCCTACTGACCCTAAACCTCTACAACTCGGTTGGTCTCACAATTCCATGGCCTCTCCTTTGTCTTGCGTCTTCGCCCCTGACCTGGAACCCGTAACTCAATCACTTTCTGAACTGTAAACAAGGAACTATTCTTGTGTGTCTCATTGCTGCTCTCCTCTTCTCGTCTTCGTTGCTCCGCTCATTCGCCTCGTAACCTCGGGCTCATTGCTCTGCTCCTCTCCTCTTTATTCTGGCAGGAGGTAAAGCCACTGGATGAGAAGCTGAACCTCTATTCCACGAGCTATTGAACCGGATTTCACTCTTGAACCTTATAGGCTGGATGATCCGCTAGCTCCTGAACCTGTCGGTTTCACTGCATCGCTCCTCTCCCTCTTGGTCGAGCTGTTTTCACTCCTCTCCCTTTGGTCGAGCTGTTGAACTCTTTCACTCACTACTGAACGAACCAACCGGATTAAACTAAACTCTTGAACGAGGGAAACCCTCTCCTTTACAGTCTCGCTGCTTTCTTGCTTTCACTCTTTTCCTCTCCCTTCACGGTAAACACTCTACTCAAGATGAATGAGATGAGAGTTCCCCTTCACCTTTCTGGAGCTACTTCATGAAACCCTGACCGGAACTGGAACAAAGAAAGAAGGAAGGAACCTGACCCGGAACGAACCTTATGAATGACGGAACCTGATTGAACTCGTGTAAAGATCTTTGATGATTTATAAGATACTTTCCCGGGAAAAAGGGGATCAAATCCTATCCTCTGTCTATTTTGAGGGCTATGCCATTTTCCCTGATTGAACTCGGTAACATAGTAAGTAGTTAGTCTTTCTCCGGAACTGTCAGTCAAGAAGAAGGTCAAGCTCCGTACCCTATTTCTTCTTTCTCCTGAACCGTAACAGGAAGATCAGCTCCTTCACCCTATTGGTCTCACAGCTTCGCTCCTTCCCCTACACCTCTCCAATAAATGAAAGGATGGTCGCTTCCTTCACTCATTCACCTATCGGTCGAGCTACTTACTCCTATTCTATTAATAATCAAGAACTCATTCTCCTATTCCTATTTATTTATTCAACCACGAGGTAAACTAATAAATTTCTTTCCTCTCCTGTAAGAAAGAAAGATGTATGAGACTGATTGAAGGAGGGAGGTAAACAAGGAATCTTTCTCCTTCACCGAAACCGCGTCTATTCTCTAACCGGACGATATTCCCTTCCCTTCTTGAACAGCTTGAACAGTAAACCCCTGCCCCCTATGCCCTGAGCTACTTCTGGCCTCTCTATGACCTTTACAGTCTTTGAAAGAGTAAATGAATGAAAGAAGGAAATGGAATTGTGAAACCGAGTTAGAGAGGTTTAGGAAATGGAATTGTGAAACCGAGTTGGAGAGGGGTGAAACAGCTCGACCGAGAGGGAGAGGGGAAGGGGCGGAGCCACTTTAATGAGTTGTAGAGGTGAAGGAAATGGAATTCTGAAATCGAGTTGTAGAGGTTCATGAAATGCAATTGTTCAACCGAGAGGTGAATGAAATGGAACATGAATGAGACTGAACTCTTTAACAAGGTAAATTCCCTTATTGTGAGTTATGAGAAGAAAGAAGGTAAAGCTCCGGAACAGTAGAGTCAAGAGGGTAGGCCGATTCTGATTGAACTCGTGTAAGGACCTTTTCTTATTAATTGAATAAAACCCCGGTAAAAAGGGCCATTTTTTCCCATTTTCCCTGATTGAACAGCTTGGTAAACAAGGTCGCTTCGCTTATTCACTTATCGGTCGAGCTAGCTACTTACTCCGGAAATTCAGTCAAGACATGAGAGTGAACTCCGTTCTTGTCCCTATTTATTCCTTATTGATGGCGGTAAACAAAACTTGGTCTTGTGGCTTCGCACCTTTCCAATTCATGATCCCTGATTGTCCCTATTTCTTCTGGAACGGTAAACAAGGATCGGTCTCACAGCTTTGCCCCTGCCCCCATATTCCCTTGCCTTATTTCATTGAAGGAGGTCAAAGTAGCTCTTTCCTGAACTCGCCTTCACGGCACGATAAAGGGATTCCTGAGAGTGAACTGTCAGACGAAACCTCAACCCTGAGCTAGCAAATTCCCCAGCCCCTTTCTTTCTTGCTTGAACTGCTCTTTCTCCTTCCCCTATTGATTCAAACACTCAGTAAATAGGTTTAGTAGCTAATGAGTGGACTCTCTTGTTTGTCCCCGGCCGTTTGGTTCCTTGTCTCACAGCTTGCTTGGCTCCTCTTGATTCTTTCCCAAGGTAAACAGGAGGATGATTATTGAACTCAGTCTCCTGTAAGAGAAAGATTCATTCTACTTGGACTCTCCCTGTCGGTAAAGCAATTCCATTTCATTCACCTTCTTTCACTCCTCTCCCTATAGGTCGAGCGGTTGAACTCGTTCGCCTTGTAAACTCGGGCTCACCGCTTCTTCGCTCCTTAGCAGCTTTTCCAGACTCAACTCAAGCCGAAACAAGAGTCCATTCATTAGCAGCTTAACAGTAACAGCTACGGAACAGGAACTCAAGCAAGATGAATGAGACAGATTGAACTAGGTCTCGTGGTTTCTTCCCTCTCCTCTTCTCGTCGAGCTCCTTTCTTGCTTTCACTCTTTGACTCGACTATAAACAAATTCAATTCAAGGATATGTTCGCTTCGCTCCCGAACTATTCTTAGGAGTTATTCAAACACTCTTGAACAAGGGAAATAGAGGTACTGGATGAGAAGAGGGTCTTTCTCCTTTTCCTTCTTTCACGGTAAAGAAAGCCTAAACGATGAATTAGACTGATCCTATTTCGTTCACTCTTTTACTCTCTCTTGTCAAATACTCAAGCAAGACAAGATGAAGAAAGAGAAGCTCATGAACAGGAAGGAAATCCTTCACTCTCTCCCTATCCCTTACTGTGTTTGAATAAAGGGAGACTCAACTCCTTATGAAGACGACTGATCCTACTTGAATTCTTTCACTCTGTAAACTCAATAACAACTCTCCCTATCCTTTATTCCTCGGCTTCGCTCATTATACTCTACAACTCGGTCTCACCCATTCCCTTCGGCTCTAAACTGGTTGGTTCTTGATCCGTCACCTATTTATTCACTGTAAACTAAGAAAGAATAAGAAAATGAAAGAGAAGCTCATTCACCTTAGACGATATTACCTGACCCGGAACAAAGAAGGGAGAGAAGACAAAGACTCCGTCCCCTACTTCTTGAACTCGTTCTCGCTATTCCATTGCCTCTCCCTCGCTGTCTCACTACTTAACTCCTTCCTATTAATGAGAAATCAATCAATCACCCGTCGGTAAAGCTGCTGAGCTCATGAACCAGAACAAAACCATGAGAGTGAATTCCATCCTTCACCTATTGATGAATGAGAGAGAGTTAACTGTCAGACTCAACTCCTTTCCCTGTCGGTAAAACAGCTTCGCTCCTTGACCTCTACAACTCGGCTTGGCTTATCTTACCTCCTTCCCCTGAACCTGAGAGTCAATTCCTTGCAGCTCCCGCGTAACCTTTGTTACAATTAGAAATAGTAGAAAGAAGAAGAAGAAGAAGATATTCCTATCTCGTGTTTGAATGAAAGAAGGAACCTGAACCGGAACCGCTTGTATTCCCTGAGCTACTGAACCGGAAGGGAAGTCAGTCTGAAACTCTCGATTCCTTCTCCTGAACCTCGTAAACAGCATATTCCACTGTCTGGGTAACCCCATGTTCTAGTTTTCTTTTAAAAGAAGTTAAGACGAAAGAGTCATTCGAGTTCAGACTCAACACCTCCTGATCCTATTTCATCAGACTCAACCTCCTGATCCTATTTCTCATTAGACTGAGCCTCCGTCACCTATTTATTCACAGTAAACGAAGAAAATGAAAGAGAAGTGACTGCCCCTGTCGGTAAAGCTATTCCATTGCCTTCCCCTCGGGCTCCTATGTTATTCCTTCAAACACGAACAGTAAACAAAGACTCAACAATGAATTCTCCGGGGAACCTCTATCCCCTTCACTTTACGGGAGAGGAAAGAAAAGAGATAGTGAAACCGTAACCTTTGCCTCTATTCCAGGATTAAACACTAAACACGAAAGATTCATTCTACTTACTACTTAACTACTGAACTTGTCCCTTCAAACACTCTTTGACTCTCTGGTCAAGCAACTAATGAACCGGAAGGGAAGTTAATCCTCAACATTAATTATCGTTCACTGTAAGTCAAGACATGAAAGAAAGACAAGAAGAAGATGAATGAGACTGAACCGTTACGACCTTACCCTATTTACCTTATGAATGAAATTCTGTAAACGAATCAAGATCGATCTCCTTATTCATTCTCTTTCCCTTATGTAAGGAGGTAAACTGGAGGGAGGATTCCTTCTTTACACTCTTTCGGTAAAGCGGATGAGAAGGAAGAAAGAAAGTCGCCTTTACTGGACAGAAGAGTAAAGAAAAGAGATATAGTTCATGGAGAGTCAATTCCTTGCAGCTCCGCTCCACTTTATTCAAACATCAGGTAAAAGACCAAGAGAAAGTCAAGACGAAACATTAATGAAATTATCCTTACACCCTTACTTAGAGAAAGAATCAGAATCAATGAATTAGCTGACGAGAGAGTCAATTCATGACGGAACCGGAACAAGGGAGGAAGTGTTTCAAGTCAAGACTCCGGATCCACCTTCTCCTCCTTCGCCGTAACCCTTTCCTCTATGTATGACCTGAACTGATGAAGAGGGTAAACGGGCCGATTCTTCTTTCACTCTGTCGAGCTGCTTCATAGTGTTTGCGGAATCTTAGCTCTGTCTCCTTTCTCCTTAATTCTTGTTCTTGTGAGTTAGTTATTCTTTCCTGAACTACTTAACCTTCCCTCCCTTATTTATTCACTGTAAACTTAGACTGAACTCCTTATTCGTCCTCGTTCACTGTCAGTCAATCCGAAACATTCTTGATCTGATCCTTCCCCTGAACCTTTTCCTATTCATTTCCTCTTTTCCTCTCCTGTAAGAAACAAGCAAGAATGATGCTGAACCTTCTTTCACTCCGTAACCTATTTCTTGGTCGAGCAGCTTTCGCTCCGGAACCTATCCTAAACTTGCCGTAACCTATCAATTAATACTCCCTTTATTCATTAGACAGAACTACTTACTGATTCACCTATTGATTTGAATAAAACAGAACTACTTATTGATTAACCTATTCCTATTTCTTCTTTACTATTGAGTGAGGTAAACAAACTGTAGGATGATTCTTTCACTCAGTCTTTGTCTTCCCCTAAGCCTAGATTGAACAGTAATGAAGAAGAAACCTGTCCCTATTGATGATTCTTAAATGAGGTCAAGCTCTATCAATTTGTTTGCTTACTCGGGTTGGTTGAACTATTGTGATTCATTCTCCTTCATCTGACCCTCTCCTTTTCTGATCTTTTCTTTCCCCAGTAAACTAAGCATATGAGATTCATGCTCCTGAACTCCTTCCCCTATTGATTGATTCCTTCTCCTTCAACTGATTGAATTAAGTGATTGTTTGTGTTATTCTCAGGAAGTTCTTGTTGTTCCCCTCTTTCACGGTATCTGATTGATTGAATTATAGATTCTACTTGAAAGCCGAAAACAGCAAGACAAGAGAAAGTCAAGGAAGCTGATGAACCTGCGAACCCCTATTACCATCTGTTCTTCTTCCTTATGAGAAGTTCTTGTTCACCTCTCCCTCCTGTATGTAAGTCAGAAAGATTAATTCGACTTATTAACCAAGACATTAGACCTGCCTGATTGAACTACTTAACTACTGAAGGAACCTTCTTTACTCTGTCTTGAACTCAGTAAAGCTATTTGAAGAACCCGAACGGAACCTATTCAAACAATGAATGAAATCCTGAACTGTAAACAAAGCCAGCCGAAAGCAAGACAAGATTCCTTTGAGTTTACAGGAAGGCAAGACTAAAGATTCATTCTCCTCAACCTTAAACCTTATACTGATTGAACTCTTTCGATAAAGCAGCTGTATGAGAATCTCCTTTTCTTTTCCGATATGACCTTCGCTACTGAACCTGAACAAAGAAAGAAGGGAGACTCCTTCACCTATCGGTTGAACAATTCCATTGCCTGAACTACTTACTCATTCAGCTTTGACTCTACTATTCCCTGACCTACACCTTCTGGAACTGCTCTTGATCCTTTCTTGCTTTCACTCTTGAACAGTAAATAAACTCGGGAAAGAAGGGAGAGTCAATTCTGATTCAATCCCAAACCTTTATCAATCTCCTGAACCTGTCTGTATGTAAAGCAATTCCATTGTCGGACCCTGAACCTCGTAAACTCGGTTTCATGTCTTTGCCCCTTCACCTCTACAACTATCTCTCTCCTTTTCTTTTCCGATATTCCCTTTGCTACTGAACCTGACGAGAATGAAAGAATCAATGAATTAGCAGCTTGACTTACAGGAGAGGAAATCAAAGAGAAAGGAAAGACTAACGATGAATTCTTGATCTTCTTCTTTCTTGAACTGTAAACACTCAACGAAAGACTAAACGAAAGAAATGAATCATGATCCTTTACTGTGTTTGAATCAATGAATTAGCTGCTTAACAGGAGAGCTACTTACTCCTATTAATGAGAGTGAACTCCTTCGCCTGTCGGTCTCACAGCTTTCGCTCCTCTCCCTATCGGTCTCATTGCCGAAGCTCGTTCGCCTCGTAAACTCGGTCTCACAGCTTTCGCTTCTTTTCCTATTTATTCATGAGATGTAATTGTAAGACAAGACTCAACTACTTCTTCTCCTCAAGCTCCTACTGATTGAACTCATGAGACTGAACCGATATGCCCATCTGTTATTGAAGGCAGTAATGAGGAAGGAACAGTAAACAAAGACTCAACTCAAGATTCATTCGAGTGAACTTCTTTCTTTCACTCTTTTACTCGACTGTAAACAAAGGTTGAACTACTTCTTCTCTTTCTCCTTATGCTTTTAAGGAAGGTTTAAGGAAGGGCTGAAGAAGACTCAACATTAATATGAGACTAAACTCAATCACTTGAAGAAGAGTAAACTCAGGAAACTGGAGGATCAGCTCCTGAACTACTAAACCTGATTGAACTGCCCTTGATCCTGAACCGTAACCTAGTTATTGCATTAAGGAAGGAAAGACTCTATCTACTACTTCTTCTCCTCCACTCCTTATGAATGAGTGTGATTGAACTCAGTAAAGCAAGCACTAAGAGTAAGTCAAGAAAGATCAGGTCAAGCTATTCCATTGCCTGCCCCTTCCCTTCACTACTGAACCGTCACCTATTTCCCTGATTTATGAACCTGACCTTCAGTTTACAGTCGAGTATATAAAAGATAAGAGAATGAAATCCGGGAGACAAGACAAAGACTCCTGATCCTCGTTCTCCTACTGATTGAACGAGTTGTAAGTGTTTGAAAGAAGGGAGAGTAAGTAAATCAAAGACTCCTTATGAATGAGAGGAAAGACTGAAGCAAGACAAGAGAAATTATCCTGATCCTACTGATCGATCTGATTGAACTCATGAGACTGATTTCACTCTGTAAAGCATATTCAGTTGAAGTAGCTCTTTTCTTGACCTTACTCTCCTGTAAGAAAAGAAGAAGAAAGAAGAATGAGACTGAACTACTGAACCAGATGGAACTACTTCCCCTTCACCTTCCGATTCATGATCCTAAACTACTGAAGGAACCAAATTGACCTCTTTGACGATATTCCCTTGCCTTTACTATTCTTGTCTCATTGCTTCGCTCCTCTCCCTCTCGTAGAGTTGCTTCGCTCGCTCCTTCCCCTATGGATTCTTGAACTGTAAACTCATTCACCTGTCGGTTTAATAATTCTTTCTCCTTCACTCAATAACCTCTCCCTGAAAACACGGTAAAGTGGCTTTGCTCATTCCCCTATGTATTCTTGAACTGTAAACTCATTCACCTTCTTGCTTGAACTCCTTCCCCTATCCCTTCTTTCCTTTCCCCGACGTACTCTCCTGTAAATAAATTCAATTCAAGGATGTTTGCTTTGCTCCCGAACTACTTCCCTTCCCCGGAACTCAAGAAAGAGAAGCTGATGAACCTGCCCTTGAACCTCTAGTCTATTCCGTTATTGTGAGTTATGAGAAGGAAAGGAAGTGATTGTTCACCGATCTGCCCTGACCGGAAGGAGGTAAAGCAGCTAATGAACCTAAACCTAGGTTACAGTCTTTGATTGAAGGTAGAGTAAATGAAAGATAAGAGATAGAATGAGAGTGAACGAACCTGTATTCCCTTGCCTTATTTATGGAGGTAAAAGACAAAGAGATGAATGAGACCCTCACCCCTCTCCTCCCTTTTCTTTTCTCGGTTTCATGTCTTCGACCTCTCACCTCGTAAACTCGGTTTCCCAATTTCATTGCCTGCCCCTTCTCCTGAACCAGATGGAACTCGGTAAAAGGCAAAGAGAAAGGAAAGAAGAAAGAAGAATGATCCAGATTTCACTCTTTGAGTCTTTCCCTCTGTAATAGGTCTTTGTTTGGTTCTTGATCCGATTCCTCTATTACATTTAGTTATTGTGTGTGAGGAAGTCAAGATGAGAGTGACGGAACTGAACTCCTCTTGCTACTTACTCCTATTCATTCTCCTTCACTTGATTGAACCTATATAGGGAAAGAAGGGATATTCAATTCATTAACTGGCTGCTTTGAAAGATGAAAACCAGACAAGATGCATTCTCTGGGGATACAATATTACCTGACCCTCTCCCTTCTTTCACTCCTGACCCGATATGCTATTCCCTTGTTTGTGCAGTTATTGTGTGTTATTCAAACACAGTAAAGAGGGGCAACTCCTTCACTCCTCTGCCTATTGTTTCTTTCATTTCTCGAGCCTAGGGTTGAACTAGGTAAGCTGGTCGCCAGCGTTTACAGTCTTTGTGAGAAGGGAGACTAAAGATTCATTCTCCTTCACTGGCTCCTTCTTGCTTTCACTCCTCTCCCTTCCAGTCGAGCTGTTGAACTCCTTCCCCTCCCCTGTCGGTAAAGCTGCTTTGCTCCTTCACCTCCCCTGTCGGTAAAGCAGCTTCGCTTATTCGCCTCTACAACTCCATCTCACAATTCCTGAACCTCTCCCTCTTCGTCTCACTGCTAGAGCTCGTTCGCCTCGTAAACTCGGTCTCACAGCTTTCGCTCCTTCCCCGGAACCTGAACTACTGACTCGGACCCTATTTATTTACAGTAAAGCAGCTAATGAGTTGTTTACTCTCCTGTAAACCCTCCTTATGAATGAGACAGACAGATTGAACTCTGTAAAGTAATTCCTTCCATTGCCTGATGAACCTATTCTAATTGAATTGCCTCTCCTTCCTTCTTTCACTCCTGCTTCTTCACCTATTCTTATGGGTCTCACAGCTTTGCTGCTCTCTGTCTTAGCCGAGCTAGCTTTGTTTTATTCCCTGAAGTGAGTTATGAGAAGGAAGTGATTGTGAGCTATTCAAACACTATTCTTTCTTTTCCCCTTCCCCTTCAAACCCAGTAACCTTGGTCTCTTTTCTTGAACTCGTTCTCTTCTCTTTGCTTTCCCTTCAAAGACTCGGTAAATAAATAGGTGTTTTCATCTTCCGTGCTGGACTGATTGAAGAAAGAAGAATGATCCTTGACTCGCATATGAAATCCTTCTTTCACTCTTTGACTCTACTTTATTCCCTTCTGTTATGGTTTGTTATTCTTTCAGTATTCTTGAACGAGGTAAACTCCTGACTGAACTACTTCCCTTCCGGAACTCTTGAACAAGGTCAAGCTCATTCACCTATTCTATTGGTAAAGCAGCTAATTGATTTCCTCTGCCTTCATTGTCAAAGCTACTCCTTCTTCTTCTTATTAATTCTCCTGAACAGGACATATGGGCGGCCGGTCGGTCTGTCTCCTCTCTGTTCTTTAAGGAAGTCAAGACGAAACCTCTCCCCTCTCCTCCCTTTTCGAGTCGAGCGTCTTCGACCCTTTTCCTTCTTGAACTCGGTAAACTCATTCACCTTCTTTAACTGTAAACAAGGGAAAGCATATGAAATGAATTGACTCGCCATTCACCTGTCTGTCGGTTTCACTCCTCTCCCTATTTTTGAGGCTATTTTACAAGGGAAAGCCGAAACTCTCAATTCATTCTTTAACTTCTCTTTCTCCTCTGCCTACTGACTCATTCAGTTTTTCTTTCCTCTATCTATTCCCTGACCTGCCTGCCCCTTCACCTCTCTCTCTATTCCCTCCCCTTCAGTGATTGTGAGTTATTCGAAGGAAGTTCTTGTTCACCTCTCTTTTCTTTCACTCGGTAAATAGATAGTAGTCTTTCTCCTGAACCTTGGTTTCGCTCCTCCCCCCTCTTCTTTCTTACAACTAGTTGCTGCATGCTATCTATGGGATCTCGAGCAATGGATCTTCGGCCGAATTCTATTTTGACTGGCACGACTCTTTTCTTTCTCTTTTTGTGCTGGCATTTAAGTTGTCTCTCCTCCTCTTTCCTTTCGGTGGCCCCGGCTTCTGCCTCTATCAGGGGGCGGTAGCCCCACCTCCACAGCCACAGCATGGAGGAGCAACTCCTTAATCCGCACTACAACCAATCCACATTTTCTCCAGATCGATATATGATGCTAAACCTAAACCGAGCTTGATCGAGAGGGCAGCCCCTTCCTTCCCTTTGTTGGCTCTTCGAGACAAAAGCACTCATAGGAATGGTGCTAATTCCCATGTTCGTTCGTTCTTTCGAGTCTCGTTTGGTTTCGAGAGCCTCCCCCTCCCCGTCGTCCCTTACTCGTCTTTTGACAGCCGTGATCCTGGATTGATTTTCCGTATGCCGGGAAAAGTGTCTCACCTTTCTACATTCATTCTTAGACAAATTTCCTCGGGTCTCTATAAAAGAGAATGAAAAGCCTGGGTAGAAGCACAAAAGGAGAGAGGCAAAGTCGAAAGGGTGGAATCAGTCTAGTGCTAGTTCTTAGTGAAACTTCTTTATCTAACTCTCTTTAGTGGTTTCTTTGGAAAGAAAGACAAAACTTCCCTTTCTTTCTGTTTTTTCTTTTTTCAATCTTTGACGAATTTCTTTTTGCCAGAGATATTCTTTTTGAAGGATTCTTTCTCCCGTCTCAATCATTCAAAAAGAGAAAGAAGATAAATAAAGGCGCATACGCGCGTCCCACTACTTCTTCATTCAGAGGGGTGGGAGATAGGACTCATTACTTCCCACTGGGCGAGAGGTGCACCTACCCACTCATCAATCACGGTGTTCAGCTGACTTGCACTGATAGACCCCTATTGTATTGGAATTAGGCGCCCATCTGTTTACTGTTGTCAACTAATCTCTTGAATGTGAAATTCGACTCTCAATGTTAGAACATTTCTGTGAATGCTATTCTAATTTAAGTGGTCCTATTCTGTGTCCCGTGCTAGGAAGCATTGCTCCTCTTTTCATTCCAAATGAAAGAATACGCCCGATACGATTGATTAGTCTATGTGCCTCTCTTATTACTTTTTTGTATCCCCCTGTTCCTCGGATACAATTCGATCCTTCTACGACCAAATCTCAATTTGTGGAAAGCCTTCGATGGCTTCCTTATGAAAACATCAATTTTTCTTTGGGTATAGACGGTATCTCTTTATTCTTCGTGATATTGACCACATTTCTAATCCCTATTTGCATTTTAGTGGGTTGGTTTGGTATGAGAAGTTATGGGAAAGAGTATATTACAGCATCTCTAATTTGTGATTTCTAATGATCGCCGTGTTCTGCATGTTGGATCCTCTACTATTCTATGTTCTTCCCGAAAGCGTGCTAATCCCTATGTTGTGCGGAGCTGAGCATTTGATATTTGCTGGGATCAAGCTTTTCCTCTACGGGGGCCTTGTGCAGTAAACCCCCTACGGGCGGTCGTCCATCGTCGTAAAGTAGTCCCCGCGAAGCTTTAGGGAGGAGGGGTAGTCTTGTGTGTAAGCATAGCATTTCTGGTCGAACCTGCCCAACCCAACTAAGAAGAACCGAACCTGACAGACACATCTTTTTCCTTTTGGGAGGGTACTCCGAGTAGTGGGTACATCGTCAGACCTCGACTCGCCTACTCGGGTCTTGTATGAATATGCAGGAAGGGGTGCTCCTAGGTGTGTGTAGGGGTTGTGTTTGTTTGCGAGAATGGATTCCTCGTCAAGTCAGTTTGGGGGGTGTGGACACACTTGTGCGAATTCGGGTAACGGCTACAAGGGAGAAAGAGAAAGGAAACTGTACCCGACTAGGGATGGACGTAAACTCATAAGCTACAGAGGGTAGGGATAATCGTCCAGGTCTCTTATTGTGAAAGAAAAAAGCCGCCCGCCACAGCAGGTTGGTTCCTCTGTCGTCGCCAGGGAGCTCTTGGTGAGGAGACCTTAGGAGAAGTTGCTAAAACAAACGGGAGGGGAGGATCGACCCATTCAGTATAATTCCGAAGAAAGACTGTTGGCAGCTGCTGGTGGAGACATTTCTTTGGCCCCCTTCACAAAAAGGAAATGCGGGCTGGGTGAAGCTCGGCAGAGAGTTCGAGAGTAGGGTCCTGCCCTTAAGATGAAGATCTGATTCGAGTTCCAAACCTTTATGCCCCCGTACAAGTGCTGCGTACAAGTTTCGGCCAGGATAATTGGGAAAGATCAAACCAATTTGAACCGCTTACATCACAGTAGTAGTAGCGTAAAGGCCGTCAGTCGGGGGTCGGCCATAACATAAGGCGGCTATTACTTTCATATCTCTCTCCATCTTTAGATATGACGAGAGAGATAGAGATCCGCTGCGTGATCAACCCGACTGTACCTTACATGTGCTCTAGAGGCCGCACTCCATCTTTCTTCCCACCCATTTTTCTTTTGATTTGTAAGACGAGCGTTCGAAAGGCATGTTTTTCAGTATGTCTCCAGATAGGGCCCCACTAGTCCGGCTAGCTAGTGAGCGGTTCTTTCAGGCGAGAAGCGGGCATCTCCCGCAAGGCAAGCTGCATTGTTCGCCACTATCCGAGAAGCAAAAGATTCGAGAGTCCAGGCTAAAAATACATGCATAAATAGTGGTCTAATGACAAGGGCCGAGGAAGCTCGGGACGGAGCCGTATGATGCGGAAGTCTCACGTACGGTTCCCTGAGAAGGGAGTGGCTACCTACTGGAGCTTCGACCAACTACCATCGGTCAATTCCGCTTTGGGGCCACCCCTGACTCTACCATTATTATAGGGGTATGGGGTTCGAGACAAAGAAAGATCAAGGCAGCATATCAGTTTTTCCTTTATACTTTACTGGGATCTGTTTTTATGCTATTAGCTACTCTGTTGATTCTTCTCCAAACAGGAACCACCGATTTACAAATCTCATTAACCACTGAATTTTGTGAGTGGCGCCAAATCTTTCTATGGATTGCTTCTTTCTCCTCTTTCGCCGTCAAAGTGCCTATGGTACCAGTTCATATTTGGTTACCCGAAGCTCATGTAGAGGCACCTACGGCAGGATCCGTCATCTTGGCAGGAATTCTTTTAAAATTGGGAACCCACGGGTTTTTAAGATTTTCTATACCCATGTTTCCCGAAGCCACACTTTGTGCCACTCCTTTCATTTATACTCTAAGCGCGATTGCTATAATATATACTTCCTTGACCACTTCAAGACAGATCGATCTTAAGAAGATCATTGCTTACTCCTCAGCAGCCCATATGAATCTGGTGACTATTGGTATCTTTAGTCGGGCGGCGGCCATTAGGTCACCTATTTTGAGTTATGGACACACAAGGCAAAAACATGTGTGCCGGGCATGCGACCCATCAACCTACTAGCAATGGGGAGAAAACATAGCATGTCGCAACAAAAGCTTGATTCGAGGCGTCAGCAAAACACTGCCGTCTATTCCAAAAATAAAAGCCCCTTAGCGCCCCGGGACAGGAGGGGGAGTGGGGGACGGCCCGACGCGCAGGCAACAGCAGCACCAGCTCTACGAAGTCAGAATCGAATCTTTTGGCTTTCCCAATTCTTTCGTGAATCAGAATGAAAGGGCTAAAAGCTGATGCTTCTCTTCTAGCTACTTCGTCTGCTTATTATTATGGCAGAAATGAACGTGCTATTTTCAAATCGATTGATAGATAGCCTGATCTGTTCTGATAGATCGAAAGAGTCGAAATGTCTCGAGAGGGGTCAATAATAAGGATCAATCCCCCCTATTTCTATCTATTCTTGATCCATCTGAAAGAAATCGATATGTATCTGATGGAGTCTACATTTTACGGAGAGGGCCCAAGTTTAGGCCTGCTGCGTTCTCTTATCCATCGGTCCAATGCACTGTCATCTCGTGGAGGGAAAAGCCAAACATTGAGTTGTAGTCTTGTTGTTCACCGCCTCGACGCATTCCCTTCTCTCCCTGGCATCGTCCCACACAGAAAGAAAGAGCACAGAGCCCCGGCCCGACCTGTGGGTCCGCTAACGTAAAGCGAGGAGTTGAGCCTAAACTGGCGAAACGAAGTCACTTTTGGAACCATACTTCCTACAGCTAACACGTGTCTGGAACGCGCAGCGCAACTGAACAGGAGCTGCTATACCGAATCCCCCGCTGCCCATCGGGGACCAAATGGTAAGGCCATGATCCGCAGGGGAACAGATCACTCATTCTTCCATTGGGGACAGGTGCACGAACGACAACTCCAAACGTCACACATCTGTTACCTACCATTTAGGTGGCACCAGCGAGATCCAGCTAAGGTAAGGAACTTCGTGTCGTGGCTGCTCCACTACGCCGTGGTCTCATGAACTGAACTTTGTTGCCTTCCTGCGCGCGAAGCGAATTGGCGCTGTGCTCTGGGTCAGTTTCGGGGCGGGGAGCGAAGAGAGACCAGAAAAATGATTCATTTGGATGAGCTTGTCCCAACAGAATCCATGGAATGAATCGTCATCTAGGGGATGGGATCTCTCTATACATATCAAATCATTTGCGCTCAATATGCGGGATTTCCTATGTCCGTTGGATCTGATCTTTCGGGAAGCTTTTGGACCGAGGGAAAAGGACTTTCAGCCTTTGCGCAAGCAAGCAAAGTCGAATCGAAGCTTTGCCAGAAGCAAGACAAGGAAGCAGAGCTGTCGTATAAACGCTAGCTTCCCCCGACCTACTTACACTTTGATTCAAAAGAAAGGCTCAGGGGTTTTTGGCAACAAGCAAACGACTTTTTATCATAGTTGCAAGGGTTACAAACCTTAACTACAACATCTTGTACCAAAGGCTGATTTCGGTTGGTTGAATAAGGGGGTCGTTCCATAAGATAAGTCGACGTTCAATCTCTAAGGCAGGTTTCCGCTGAGAACAGAATAGTGTTTGTGACCAAAGGTGAATAAAGCCCTAGCTTCTAGAGTTCGCTGCTTTTCCCAGGCCGGAGAAGGGCTTATACTGATTACCTTTGTTTGATATGTTCATTCAGTACCAATACAAACTACAACTACACTAAAGTGGAAGGGCTACTATAGAAGCTAGATAGAAGTAGCCTCTCGTAAAGTCAGGCCTAATTAAAGCGTCACGACAACAACTAATTAATTACTACCCTGATTCATCGAATGGAATCTGAATTCAATCAATAGGGGGCCGCCTACCAATCAAAGAGGCTGGAAGACTTTCCACTTCATTGAAAAAGGGAAGGAGAGAAGAGGGAAGCGAAGCTTAGCGAGCTTTCTGCCGTCCGACCACTACATAAGCCGCCTCGAGCTTTCTCCACCAGCTTGCTTTCATTCGCTTCGCGGGAGCCGCAAAGCACATAGCTTGAAGTCAGAGGGCCCATACTACCTGCCTAACCCCTCGCTACGAGGGACCGTAGATCGGAAAGCGCTGGAAAAAGAACCCCATTCATACAAAAGAGAAGGGGCCTATGTATTTGCATGAACCCTACAGATTTGACTCTATCTACACTTGGAGCCAATCCCCTATCGGTCCTGCCACCACGCCGCAGAACGGGAGCTCGTGTGGAACCTTTTCTTTCTGGCGTAACTGCGGTGAAATATAACATAACAAAATCTTACGGTCGATGGGAGGTACGATAAACTCAGCCAAAATATGACACCCGACGGGCCTGGCGCACACAATCCTATCCTATCTCCTATCTGAGTCCGAGTTTACCCTTACACTTAGCCATCCATAGCATCATAAGGAGGACCCCCTTTCGAGGTCAATAAATGGTAAGGTACATAGGAGGCTGGTCTTTCTCAACGTGGTGTATAGCACGAAAACCCTTTCGATACAAGATAGGGCCGTTCACATGAAAGAAGAGAAGAAAGACTTGATGATAGATATTCTCTCTTTTTCGCCAGTGCTGACGCAGTGCGCACGTAGAAAAGCCAAATCCCAGTGGGGGACCGGTACCTTTCTTTTATGGCCTAAATTCCTATTTGTCAGCTGTGGGGAACTACTGCTCGGTCGGGAAGAGGCAAAAGGCTTGGGCCTACCTATCCCGATAGGACCTCATAAAGGAACCGGAGTGAGAGGTTCCATATTGCCAAGCCGAAGGGCAGTCTGTACGCGATTGTAGTATCTCACCTCGTCTCGTCCCCGCACCGTAGCATTTAAGAGTCTCTATGCATTATTACTATTTCCGGTTGACTGATAAAGAAGATAGAGTTGGGGTGACAGATGTGATACGTCAAGTATGACCCGGAGAGATACATGCTAACTATGGGTAGAAAGCAGGAACCATTATGTAATTCATTTCGGGGGGTTACAGATCTCTTATACTACCATTGATCGACAGAGCGGAACAACCAGAAAAAGAAGTGAAGTTAGAAAGCCGTATGATAGGTGGTAACTATCTTGTACGGTTCGGGGGGTAATCGTCGTACTCGTATCAGTGTGGGGGAATCTTTGGCTCTATCGAACATACAGGGAATTGGAGGTAGCATTCTACTGATGTTAAGTCATGGACTGGTTCCTTCAGCCCTTTTTCTATGTGTTGGGGTTCTATATGACCGACATAAGACTCAACTTGTTAGATATTACGGAGGTTTAGTGAGCACCATGCCGAATCTCTCTACCATTTCCTTCTCTTTCACTTTGGCCAATATGAGTTTACCTGGTACTAGCAGCTTTATCGGAGAATTTTCCATCTCAGTAGGAGCTTTCCAAAGAAATAGCTTAGTAGCCACATTAGCTTGGGATGATTTTAGGGGTGGCGTATTCCCTTTGGCTATATAATCATGTGGTTTCTGGAAATTTCAAAACCGATTTCCTCCATAAATTCTCCGATCCAAATGGCAGAGAAGTTTCCATATTTATACCTTTTCTTGTTGGAGGGGCCACCGCCCGTTGAACTACCAAAGAAAAGGGGTAAACCAATGTATGTGATCATGACATTGTAGGTGCTTGCGATTGGACAGATGCGACTTCCCTCAGTTGGTTTGGGTGGCATAGCCCGTTGCGGAAGTCCCCCCTTTTTTGATCCATTTCTTTCGTCAGGAGCCATTGCTGGGACCAAGAGAAAGAAAGGATGGGGGGCAACCATGCATGTTACTTCTCGACCGTGTCTCCGAGGGACAGTTGAACGAGCGACTCATGAATGCTGCCGGGTTGGACGAGCCAATAACTCGAACGCCTTCGGTCTATTTTTTGAGCAAGAATCACATCGTTACCTTACCTTCACCAAGATACAGACTCCAAGTTCTTATGGCGGAGCACGAGGGGATTTCTCATCAATATGATGATGGGAATGGAAACCAGAAGCACGACTGGGGTCCAAGATAATCAAACCATCAATAACAGTAACGTAAGCATGAGACTTTTTGGTAGTACTGGTGAACCAGATGGCTGCGGCAATGGAATCTGGGACGAAGGACTCGTAGTATCTCTAACGATCTGGCAAAAGCAAAAGACCTCCTAACGTAATTCGAATGGGGGCTGACCGCTTCGCCCCGCTCCGCTTTATTAAAAGAAAAGCAAGGACCACTACGGGAGGACAAACCAAGAACCTATCCAAGTCGGGGCTCGCCCCTGGTCAATATTGGATCAAACAATAGGGGGCCGTAGCACTGACCTCTTTTTTTATTGATTCAATACAATTAGGGGAAAAGATCGTACAGTCACCTACCAAGACAAGAGAAAGTCTCAACAGATGGATCCTCCCGTAGCGCGCTGGGCATACCTCTTCTGTGCTTCTCATGGCGGGAACAGAACAGGAAAGACCCGACCGATCGGCCCCTGACTATTTATTACTCGAGGGCTCACTCTTTATTTAAGAGAGAATGGGGAGTGAATCGAATCCATTTTCGTTCTTGGTTTGGTTCTGGCTCCTCTCGATCTTATTCGTAGTTAGGAAGGGGGAAGGAGTCTAAATCAATGGACATTAATGAACCATCATTGATGAACGTTGCACATGACACAGGATCAATTCGACTCAAGGTCTGGCGCTAATAGAAGTAGCTGACTCTCCTATTAGCGAAGGAAAAGGAAAAGGGAAAGGGCTTTTTTTGTCGTAATAGTGGGCGGGTTAAGTGAGATCTATGCCGGCCGGAGGAATCAAATTCTGGTCGCAGCAGAGGGGCATACGCCCTCGCCTGGCCCCATTCCCGGACCTAGCAGCAGACGGGCAGGCCGGGCCTGAATTCAGACTAGACTCTTCTTTGTTTGAGCTGCTCCCACGCACGTACACCGGAAGATCTTGTCCTGGACTGGACAAGTATGTAGAGATACTCATGTGACCGGGGAGGGAGTCTCAATCGATCAGGATTCCTTATCACGCCACGCACGGAGATCTTTCCATTATCAGAGGGCTCTTGAACAGACTCTTAAAGGTTGGATTACTACCTGCCTCTACGGAACAGGTTGACTTTGTACCGCCCGGAGGTCATATGGATCGGAACCCGGAGCGATAAGAACAAAAGAAAGCCCTACCCACTGCTACACCTACTGGACAAAAGGCTTAGATTGATTCTACGCTACTTCAAGCCTTTGGTACTTCGGTAGGCTCGATATATCCTTTTTCAAAAACTAAAGGTTTGGAACCCTTCCCCTATTCTTTCTGCATTTCATTCTCTATTCGCCTCAAACAAAATGAGAAAAAAAAGGAGAGAGAGGCCTATTGATTCGAAGTCATTACGAAAGGGTCGGTCAATAGCATAGCTCTTTCTTTCCCGGGTCTCCTTGAGAAGGAAGGGTAAAGGCCTTCGCATTCCTAATGGGGGGCCGGACGGCTTTGTTTGCCCCAGCTTGGTGAATCGCATCCCCGCGCAACGACATTGTTTGTGCACCCCTTACCGTTCTCGCTTAGTGTTTGCAACGGCTGGGGAGGCAGTCGTAGAAGCGAAGCCTATCGCCACGCCGACCATCAAATACCGACCTTCTCAAAGATTTAATGGAATGGCCCCAAGAAAGAGCGCTTATGTCAGTCATATGGGAACTCATGACTGGAAACAATCCTTATGGTTTTGATATCGAGTAGGAATAAGAAAAATCAAAGTCCAGGTTGGTTGGTGAGCCTAGTGATAGGAAAAACTATCTAGCTTGGTTCGGAGAGCACTTGTTGGGTTAAAGATTTTGTTTGTTGTTGCTAAATGTTACAGCCTAAATGCTAAACTATTGACCCTACTTGTTCGGATGGGTGTTCACCCCAAAGTGTTCCCGGACTACATGCATACATCCGTAAGTAACTTAGTGCAACATGGCAAATTTCATTGAGAGGGGAATTAGTAAAGAAAAGAAAAACTCACATCTATCTTACCAACATTAGTATTTGAGAGAGAGATTGTCCTCGGGCTAAGGAGTGTCCACATGAGTTCGTTGAGGTGTCTACACAGGAAGAAAGAAAAACCTCTTTTATATTCTATCGAGAGTGAAGATTGCTCCACCCACCTAAGTCGAACGAAAAGGAGAAATTATATAAATAACTAGTTAGATTCAGGCTCTTTGGCAAATTCTTTAGATCTGGGTAGAGTCTCGCTCAGTAAAGAGAGTTGTAGATTCGTAAGATAATGAGAAAGTCCCCTCTTACAAGAGAGGAAATTAATGAAATCCAGAACTAAACCGAAACTGACTATCCGAGTTTACTGTGAAAGAAAGAAGGGAAAGAGAAGGGAGACGAAAGAAAGTAGAATTAGACTGAACCGGAAGGAAAGAGTAAATGAATTCATTAGCAGCTTTGAAAGACGAAACTCAAGAAGAATTGAATGAGACTTTACAGTGAAAGAAAGAAGGGAAAGAGAAGGGAGACTCTGAATGAATGAGAGTGAACTACTTCACCTTCAAGTGTTGAAAGTCAAGTCGCTGAAAGAAAATCTTTTGTATCTAGCATAGGGGTAAAACATTAAAAGAGCCTTTTCCCTAATAGCAGCATAGGAAAGAAAAGAAATTCTATCCAGCATTGGGGTAAAACATTAAAAGACCTTTTTCCCTAATAGCAGGAGCTTCAATAAATTCTTTTCTATCTCATATGACTGTAAAAGTTCGTAAGACCTTTTTCCCTAATAGCTGGAGCTGAAAGAAAAGATTTTGTATCCACCATAGGGGTAAAACATTAAAAGAGGTTTTTCCCTAAGGAAAGCTGCTTCAAGCTAATTTATTCTATCCCCATATAACTGTCAAAGTTCGTAATCGGTTTTTCCCTCGGTAAAGCTTTTGAAAGAAAAGAAATTCTATCCTCCCCCCTATTTTTGGGGATCAAATCGATGCTTTACCCTATTGGAACAGTAAAGACGAAAGATGAATGAGAGTGAACTATCAGTAAATCCTCAAGATTCATTCTATCTTCTGTCTATTTTTAGGGAGATTTTCCTATCCTCTCCCTATTTTGAGGGATAAAAGTGTATCTTTACCCTATTGAAATAGTAAAGACTATTTATGACTGAGAGTTCACTGTCAGTAAATCCGAAAGAGAAAACCTGAACCTTTATTCCCTTCCCTTATTTCTGGAGGTAAACTCGGCGAGCAGCTTCGCACCTTTCCGATTCATTCTCCTGTAAAGACCAACAAGAAATTCATTCTATCTCTCCCTTATTTTTTGGGATCAAATCTAGTAAAGGTAATTAATTCATTATTAAGTCAAGACTATCGAAGAATCAAGTCGACTTAACTGTAAGTAAATCCGAAAGATTTCTTCTTTCTCTTTCTCTGATCCTCAAGATTAATGATCGTTCACTGTCAGTAAATCCTCAAGATTCATGAGAGTGAACTGTCAGTCAATCCTCAACATTCTTTCTCGTTCACTGTCAGTCAAGACTAAACTTCTTATTCATTTTGATCTGATCCTTCTTTCCCTCCTGAACCAGATAGATTGAACTCGGTAAACTGCTGAACCTATCGGTTTCACAGCTTCGCTCCTTCACCTATCGGTTTCACAGCTTCGCTCCTAAACTACTTCCCCTCTATCTATTCCCTCCCTGAAGTTATGGTTCATTTCCTCCCCCTTCACTGTAAAAGAGAAATAGGAAAGATTCATTCTCTTCTCCTGAACCTGATTAAGGTAAAGCATACTTTCTTTCACCTATTGATTCTTGAACTGCTCTTTCTCCTTTCTTGCTTGAACTCTTTCCCTCGGTAAATCTATTTGAACGAGACTGAACCAGAACCGTAACCTCAAACCAGGACTATTTTTCCTCTATTCCCTTTTTACCTTATTTATTAACCTGACCTGATTCCCTGACCAGATGGAACTGTAAACAAAGACTCAACTCAAGATTCATTCTCCTGCCCTGAACCTATTTACCTTATGAATGAAATCCGGAACACCTATTTATTCACTGTAAACACTCCTTATTCTAGATCGTGAACTACTGAACCAGATGGAACTCAAACCTGCCCCTGGCCGGCTTGCTTCGCTCATTCACCTCTCCCTTCTTGAACTGTAAAGGAGAGTCAGTCTGTCCATTCATTAGCTTACCTATTTACCTTATTTATTAACCTGACCGGAACCTCAGCTGCTTCTTTAGTCTCCCTTCTTGAACTGTAAAGTGGTGAAGTAGCCCTTTTCTTTCACTGGGTCTCTTCTCTTTTCTTGAAGATGGTAATGCACAAGACTCCTTATGTAACGACCCGAGAAAGAAAGAAAAAAATATATATATATAATAAATAAATAAATAAAAGAGGAAAACGAGAAAATGAGAAAATGAGAAAACAAGAAAAAAAAAAAAACTTAGTCGCCGAAAAACCCGCGAGTTTTCCGGCGACCGCCGAGTTTCGCAGAACCCACGCGAAACGACGGCCACAGCACGCCCAGCCCTTAGCCCATGACACCCAGCATCTTCAGAACACCTGCAAAGGGAGAAAAGATAGAAAATTTCGAGAGAGAGAGAGAGAGATTTCGGACAAATGTCGGCGAGTGTCCAGTTTCTCCGACGGGCCCTCAAACCACCCTCAAACCGACACCAAACGACCTGTTACCACCATGAGAAGGATCACTAACAAAAGCACAATAACTCAGGGTGCATTTTGTGTTATTTCGTAAGCGTCGTCGTCGGTAACCGAGGTCAGAAAATTAGGTTTTCTTAATCGTTCTTAGATCTGTGGCTTTTAGGAGCTTTTAGGCCGTAAAACTCCCAGAAAAGAAAGAAGGACGACGAATAAAGAGAAAAAGGGAAGAAAGAGGACTGAAATCGGCAACGAAAACGCCGTGGGAAGGAGAGAGAAAGCTCGCCGGAAAATCGGCGGAAGTCGGGTAAGGAAGACGAGATCCACGGATCCGGGTCAACCCGAACCCAAAACCCGAGAGAGCCAGCCCATTCCTCCCTTGGCCTTTGCGAGCGGCCCAGCAAAACTACAGCGGCCCAAACCTCAAACCGGCCCAAAAGGTACGGTTCAGTTGAACCAACCCAGACTAGACCCACGGTTCAATTGAGCCAGCCTACAAACCAAACACTTGCGGCCCAGCCCAGTAAGCCGAGGCCCAACGATTAGTCTTGGCCCAGTAGCCTTCCACAGCCCGCGACCCGAACCACGACTCGAACCGGACTGCGACCCGCGCTTCGACCCGACACTACCACCCGACGTGGCTTTCTCTACTGCTGCCATGTGTCACATAGTGGCGAAGGCAGTCCCTCGGCTTGGCTCGGCGCAAACGGCTTGAGCTCCCTCCGGCGGCTCCAGCGGCTGTTCGGCTCAGCTCACCTATTTTCAGCCCGGTTTCCACTGTTTCGACCCTCCCAGATCTGTTTTCAGCCCCGATTAAGGTATCCGAGACCGTTTTAGAGCCGTATTTCTCATTTATTAAATTATAGGTAAATTAATTGTGAAATACTAACGGAAAGTGGTGAACGGTGTGATAGGAAACAGAACCCAGCGATGTAGGAAGCAGCTCTCACGGAACGGGAGCTTACGTTTAGCTATTTAGGGAGTACTTCGGCCAAGGCCAACCAAGTAAGTGGCCTTACTATAGGATAGGCTAAATAATTGTATGAGTTATGATGATGTGTGGATTATGATGCTTGATGATATGTGCGGCATATACATATTTTGTTGAGTGACGCTTGATATGTTTGACGCACGTTGTGGCATTATGATGAGCATGATGATTGCATGATTTTTACCTTAATATGATGATGTTTTCCATATTGAGCATGCTAGATGATGATGAGTGCCATATTGCATCATGTCGTTAGATCGACGTAGGACACAACGCTAAGAGCATGAAAATGATATTAATATAAATATCCACGAGTATGAGTTACCTAGAGTAACAAAGAGATGAGACTAGAGGGTTGTGTCAGAAGAGACATTACGATGGATTTAGAGGGACCTCATGCATTTTGTATGTTCATAAGCATAGGGCTACTTCCCCTAGAGATGATGAGTGCGGACGCGCACCATATGATGAGCGTGAATGCGCACAGGTGCGAAAGCACACAGATGAGGGTGTTCATGAGGCGCATGACACTATGGGGTCCGCTGACCTCCGGACGTCGCTACAGATTAGCTTGACCAGAGGGTCCAGGGGGTGTGCGAGCGCCCTGGGAACTCACACTCGCACGTGTGAGTCGTGTGTAGGGAAGTACTACACATCCAATTTGTCCGAGACTGGAGTCCACCCCTAAGATGATTAGAGATAGGTCCCTAAATCATGATTGCATGCGTTTGCATTTGCATGGCCCCTATAGTAGGGCCACTTACTGAGTATTCTTTGAAATACTCAGGCCGTGTGCCACATCATTTTTCAGGTAAAGGCAAGGCGCACTTGTACGGAGGATGGCAGCATTGCGAGCAGAGACTGTGGCACGTGCATAGGGTAGATTCATATTTAAATTTCTAGTCTTAAGTTAGAATATGTTGTTTTGCATTTCATTGTTTTAAATTATTTTGTATTTGTTTTTGTTTTCTCTAAATTTCAGTATTTCATATTTAAACACGTAAGACCATTGCTGTGTTTTCCAGAGAAGAAGTTGTTTTAAATGTTTTTTTGAAGTTTATGTTATCAACTATGTTCATGTAAGAGTTATATTTCCGCATTATAGATGAGCATGAGACATTAGTAGCGACTCTGAGTATGTGGAAATTTAGGGTCGTTACAGTTGGTATCAGAGCTCTAGGTTTTAGATTCTGTAGACTAGCCTACAATGTAGGCTTGGCACGTTCCATGGTCCCAACGTCGATGCCCCGTCACCGTCTGGTACGCCTTGCACAAGATAAGAAAAGAGAAACGTTTTCAAACTCGCATGCATTTTTATGTTAATGTTACTGAAATTGTTTTGATATTTCACGTATTTATTTAAGAGCATGATGTGATGTGTTGCGTGATGAGTGATTTTGTTTGCAATATGATGTGAACTTAGTAGATGTGATGCATAGCATAATTTCATAGGTAATGAGCCTTAGATTTAAGAGATGATATCTTGGTTTCTAGAACCATGCTGCCTAGACCATGTGAAAGAGTAAGGCGAGGAAGGGGACTACCTCCTATTAGAGATAGAGGATGAGGTGAGGCTGAAGAGAGCCCACCTCGAGAGGGATCAGAGACAGGGTTTGAATTAGAACCCTTATTGTATGTATGGTCGGCAAGCAGCCCTGAGAGGGTAGACGTAGTAACTAAGGATAGAGAAAAGAATGACCAAGCAATAGTAGCCGACCAAACTCTAAGCGTAGTCCTAATAGTAGTAAAGATGACCAACTTCGACGTAGTACTAGGCATGGATTGATTAGCTGCAACCCATGATATTATAGAATGTCGCAAAAAAAAAAAAACAAAAAAAAAGTGATATTCTCACCATCGGTGGGACCTAGCTTTAAATTTAAAGGCACAAATGCCGGGGCTACCCCAAAGGTAGTCTCGATGATGAAAGCAAAGAGATTAGTCCAACAAGGCGGTTGAACTATATTAGAATGTGCCGTAGATGTAAGAGGAAAAGAAAAGACCCTAGAAAACATGTCCATCGTAAATGAGTTCCCAAATGTGTATTCGGATGACCTACCAGGAATACCCCCTTCCCGAGCGGTCGACTTCATCATCGAACTCGAGCCGGGAACTGGGCCTATTTCTAAAGCACCCTATCGCATGGCGCTAGCAGACTTGAAAGAACTAAAGGTGCAATTACAAGACTTACGGGATAAAAGAGTTCATTCGACCTAGCATATTCCCCTAGGGTGCGCCAGTGTTGTTTGTTCAGAAGAAAGATGGATCGATGCGTTTGTGCATCGATTACAAAGAGTTGAATAAGAGAACCATAAAGAACAAATACCCTCTACCTAGAATAGAAGACTTATTCGATCAACTAAGAGAAGCAACAATATTTTCTAAGATAGACTTGCGGTCAGGTTATCATTAAATAAAGAGTAAAGAAAAAGACGCACCAAAGACAGCATTTAGGACAAGGTATGATCGTTATAAGTTCGTGGTATGTCATTTAGCCTCACCAATGCTTCAACTGTGTTAATGGAGTTAATGAATCGAGTGTTCAAGGACTGTCTAGACACTTTTGTGATCGTGCTCATTGATGACATCCTAGTATACTAAAAAATAGACTTGGAATATCAGGAACACCTCTAAAAGAAGAGACTTGGAACACCGGATTGAACTGTAAGAAAAGAAGAAGAAAGAAGAATTATCAATCACCTTCTTTCACGATTCATGATCGTTCACTCAATCAATCACTTGTCCCTTCTTGAACGGTAAAGCTATTTTAGGTCTCTTTGCTTTCCTTTGATTCTGCTGGAAATACCCCTTATTAATTCTCCTCAACCGACACCCTTTGATGGAAGAGGTCATTTTCGAGTCAAGATTCAACTCAAGACAAGAAAGGAGACTAAAGGAAGACTCCAGCAAGACAAGAGACTGAACAATGTGAAAGAAGAATCATCATCATCTCATTCATTGAAAGAAGAAGAAAATGAAAGAAAAAGGGAAAGTCAAGAGGAAAGAAGAATGATCCTCCCCCTATCGGTCTCACGGCCTTGCCCCTGAACTCCGAAACCTATCGATTCAAGCACTCGGAAAGCTATTCTTTCACTCTGTCTTCGTCTTCGCTCTTTTTCCTATTGATAGGATTCTTTAACTCTTTGACTCTCGCTCCTTCCTATAAGAAAGACTCCAGAGTTTACGAACTTCTCTCTCTCCTTCCCCTACTTCACCTATTTATTCAATAATTACTCAGGAAAGCCGCTAATGAATTGACTCATTCTCTCTGATTTCCTAAGGTAAAGCTCATTCACCTATTTATTCTTGAATGGTAAACTAAGACGAAAGAAAAGAGATTCATTGGACTTAACTCCTTTCCCTTATACTTGATTACCTGACCTATACCTATTTTCTATTTCTTCTTTCTTTCACTGCAACAACCTGGGTGATTGATTGTGTGTGTGTCTCGCAGCTTCGCACCTTTCCGATTAATTATCTTGAACCTATTTATTGGTCTCTTTTCTTTCCCTATGGGTTGAACAACTGAGCACTTGAACCTATTTATTCAAACACTGATCTTGATCCTATACCTACTTATTAATGATCAATCACTCCTTCACTCTTACACCTATCTGAAAGAAAGAAGGAAATGGAAGGTGAATGAGACTGTAAACAAAGACTCTCGATTCATGAGACTTTACAGTGTAAGGGAGACAAGACTCTTTCACTCTTTTTCCTTACAGGACCATTGATTATGAAATTGATACTAGACGACTGTCAAGTTTAATTTTTTAGGTAATGCGAAAGAGACAGAACAGGAAGATGAATGAGACTCAACAAGATTCATTCTCCTTTGACTGATTGAACTCGTAAACTATCTGCTTCTCTCCCTCACCGGAACCTTCTTTCACTCCTACACCTCTTGGTCGAGCAGCCTTCGCTCCCCTGGGCTTCTTGATCTGATCCTTGATTGAGCTTACTCTCCTGTAAACAAATGAAAGTATGTTCGCTTCGGACCTTCCTTCACCTATTTATTCTTGAACAGTAAAGAAGGGAAAGGCGAAAGAAGAATGAGAGTTTACAGGCAGGAGGGAAAGACTCAAGATTCATCATCATTCATGTCCCTTCACTCTTTCACTCGGCAGCTGATGATTGAATTGACTCTCTCTCCCTTACTGAACTAACTGTAAAAGAGAAATACTAAAGATTATCTTGAACCTATCTATTTCTTCTTTATTAACTGATCTTGATCCTCTCTCTACTTACTCCTATTAATTCTCCTTCAGCTTTTCTTTTCCTCTACTCTCTTACCTGACCTTCTTTCTGTAGGTCAAGCTATTACCTGATCCTGCCCCTCTTTCTCCCTGAGTTACGCTACTTCACCACCTATTGATTCTTGAACAGTAAACTCAGTAAAGCAGTGATCAGCTCCTCTCCTTTGTTACGTGGTTGTTTGTATTTCATGATTCAACTTCTATCTTCAATACCTTTTTCTTCTTCTACAGTGGAGTAAAGAAAAGATAAAGAACTCCGGAACCTTCCCTGATTGAACAAGGTCAAGCTAAATTCATTCAATCCTGAACCTGACGAGAATGAAAGAAGAATCAGATATTCCCTTTATATTTACAGTCGAGTAAAGAAAAGAAGAAAGTCAAGATTGAGTAAGATGCGCAAAATCAGATATTCCTTCTCCTCCTGATGGAACTCCTTTCCCTGTCGGTCTCGCAGCTTCGCTTATTCGCCTCGTAAACTCGGTCTCACAGCTTTCGCTCCTTCACCTCCCCTTGAGGTTTCACAGCATCGCTCCTCTCCCTCTTGATCGAGCTATTTCACTCCTCTCCCTTTGGTCGAGCTGGTTCACTCCTTTACCTGAACCGATATTCCCTTTTCTTGATTGAACAAAGAAGGTCAAGCATATTCTCTTCATTCTCCTTCACTCCTCTTCGTTCAAGTTGAGTTGCTTTACTCATTCGCCTCTACAACAAGGAAGGTCTCATTGCTGCTTTGCTCCTTTTCCTATTCATTCCTGTTTATTCACAGTAAAGGAGGTCAAGCCATTTTTCGGTCTCTCATCTGTTCTTTCCTTAACTACTGAACCTATTTATTCCACCTCGCTCGTAAAGTAAACAAACAAGGGAAGGAAAGCCGCTAATGAATTGCCTCTCTGTAAGGAAGATGAATTCATTTGACTGAACTACTTTACCTATTCTATGGGTCTCCCGTCTGAGATTACCTTATTTTATTGTCACTAAGTTTAAGTCCGTTCTTTATGCAGATAAAGAAGATGATTGTAACCCTATTCAGTCAGTAAGTCAAAAAGGTCAGTGGTTGAGACGAGAGCTCATTCACCTCTCCATGGAATCTTTGCTTTTCTTTCCTCTCGCTGATTGAACAAGGTAAAGCATGAATTGACTCTCTCTCCCTAAACCTATACCTATTTATTCAGGAACAGTAAACAAAGACTATCGAAGAATTAATGAGACAGAACCTTTTCCTATCCTTTAGGTCTGTCTCTGTTTTCTTATTCTTTTGCTTGAATTTGATTCTAGGGTTGAAGTATTCTTTCCCTGGGTAAATAGGTTCATTCAGTAGCTAATTAATTTACTCGACTGTCTGTAAAGCCTCTCGATTCATTGTAGTCTTTCTCCTTCACTCAATCAATCACTTGTCCCTGATTTCACTCCGTAACCTTTATCAAAGAGAACCCCTTCCCCTGCATTGTACTTCTTTCACTCTAGAGCAATTGAACCTTTCGTATGTAAGTAAATAGGTGTTTGGTTCTTTCTCCGATTCCTGTCCCTTCTTTCACGGTAAACTCATTCACCTATCGGTTTCACAATTCCATTGCCTGCCCCTATCGGTCTCACAGCCTTCGCTCCTTCACCTTTACCTGTAAAGACCAGAAATAAAGAAATTGAATTCTATCCTATATGACTGTAAAAGTTCGTAGAGGTTTTTCCCTAACAGCAGCATAGGAAAGAAAAGATTTTGTATCCAGCATAGGGGTAAAACATTAAAAGAGGTTTTTCCCTAACAGCTGAAGCTTCAAGCTAATAAATTCTATCCCCATATAACTGTCAAAGTTCGTCAGAGGTTTTTCCCTAACAAAAGCTTTTGAAAGAAAAGAAATTCTATCCTCCCCCGTATTTTGAGGGATAAAATAGTCCATTTTCCTTGATTTCCCTCTGGAACTCTCCTGTAAACACTCAAAAAACAAGAAAAATCCTATCCTCCCCCGTATTTTTGGGGTAAAAGAGTTCCAAATCGGCTAAATGGGACTGATTTCACCCTTTTTCGTGTTAGGACCATTAATGAATTTTGTCTATCCCCTGTCTATTTTTTGGGATCAAATCTAGTAAAGGTAATTAATTATTAAGTCAATCCTATCGAATAATCAATTCGACTTAACTGTAAGTAAATCCGAAAGATTCCTTCTTTCTCTTTCTCTTCTCCTTCATAGTCTGTCTCGACTCCTTATTCATTCAATCCTGAACTTTAGGGGAGAGTAAGTAAATCAAAGATAATGAAGAATCCAATGAAACATGAATTCTCCTGAACCTAGTTATCACCTCTTAGTTTACCTTACTCTCATCTGATTTAAGGAAGAAAAAGATCTGAGAAAGATAAGTACCTTAAGGCATAGGGCTTTTGAAAGCTAGCCAGTTTTCCTAGGTCTAGGGGATGAGGAAGTTAAGAAAGACTTGAATTAGTTATGGGACGAGTTCCGGCCTTGCCTTAGCATAAGCCTTATTAGTAGCTTTCATCCTTGCTGTCAGATCAGAAGCAGGAGGGGAAATATGAGACTTTCGTCTTTCAGACTGCATGATTGTTGTATTTCGGGCTTGAAAAGAGCCTTCCTTACCCACGTACCTTATCAAATGAAGCCAGAGCGGACTTATCCTTATAACTTATACTTAGTTAGTGGCATTTCTTTAGTTATCTTCTATCAATTATTCCAGGCCTACAACAAGATCCATTGAAGCAGGGTAAATGGGCTTCTCTTTCTCCGCTCGGTCGTTATCAAAATAGAGATGAATCAAAGGACTCTTCGTTCTTATACTTTCTCTCTCAGATTTGATGGCAACAAGAATATCATGCCTTTTTCCTGCAGCTCAGGATGCTTACAGGTAGAAGCTCTCTTCTGTATCAGCATGTCTTCTTTTAGAAAGAGTGAATACCGATCTTTTTCCTCAAGCCGTCTAACTAGATAATAATAATATATAAGCCTACTATTCTAACTGCCTGACTTGACTTTAAATAAAGAAGCTGAACAACGTGGTCTTTCAAAGACTTAGTTAGAAGATGCTAGCTCGGTCTTTCTTTCTTACTTAGTAATGCTCTACGCTAGCTCTGACATCCTTCGTAGTGCTCTTGTTCTTGTCTCACCCTTATCCACTCTGCTCTGTCCGATATAGTACTGTAGTGACGTCTGTGGGAAGACAGAAAGAAAGTCAGATAGAATACTCTCTTTTCTTCTGTCTAGAGCTGGTATTGAAATATAGAATGACAGTAATAATGCTCAGCTTGAGACTATTCACTTTCATATATAGGAGTGAAGAGAGCCATACTAATGATGGGGTCAGAAATTCCTTGCTTTCAATATAACCTATTTCCCCTGTAACTTAATAACCCTAGTCTTCTTACTTTCGAACTTCGGAAGAGCGTATAACTCAATACTAAATAAGAAGTTCCCCCCTTCGTAACTAAATAAGACTTGTTTGTAGCTTTCTCACTAAGATAGGTTGCTTTCACCTTCTCAGTACGGGCCTTCTATGTCGAGACTCTCACTCTTCACTCTACTAAGTATGTTTGTTCCTAGGGTGGGATAAGACAGGAAGAAAAGAAGGAAAGATTCTGATTTCGTTCTATGTTTGCCCTTTAGAGGCCTTTGTTATGTTTTATGGCCTTATCTTCTCATCATGTAAGATGCAATATGATGCCATCAAAGTAAAGTAGGTTTTACACTCAAAGATCTCGCCGAAGCAGGACGGGCAGTGTGACATACTTTCTTTACATCAGTAATCAATTCCGGTATTTCTCATTCACAGGATAACTCACTAAAGGAAAGACTACTGATTAACGCCTGCCTAAGCCTTGATATTTCTTTACTCCCCGATCTCTAAAGTAAGGCCTTTGAATACCTATACTACTAGCGTTTCCCTCCAACTTTCACTTTAGCCTAGAATTTATACCGCTTCAAGCTAAGCAGAAAGAAAGATTTCCGCCTTTCGTAACTCATGCACACTTCGGGGGGAAAGATAACTACACTAATTCAATCTCTTTACATCTCAGTCAATCGAAACTGATAACTAAGTCCTGAAGCAACTAAGACGGAATCTCGGGCTTATCTAAAGAAGACTGGAAAGATCTCACTCTAAACTATGAGAAAGTATGGGGGAAGTTGGAAATCCTTTATTTATAGGGAAACCTGTAACAACTAATCCTACTATACATACTTGACTAGCTTTAGACTTTAGACTCTTTCTAAGGGCGGGCTTCCTTCCAACTTCTGTAGTTGTCTTAATCTCCGCAACATGCGAAAAGGATCCTAATACTTCTAGCCTTCTCTTTCCGTTAGTCTAGTCTTTCCGTCAGTCTAGTTCAGTGCCAAATGGTTTTGGTGAGGAAGGCAACAATCTGACTTATGGGTGAAGATCAAGGATGCCGGGCTTTAGCCCTCAAATCTCAATCGAAAAGAGAAACGGATATTCTCACTTTACTTGCTGGGATTCTATCAATCAATATTCTCCTTGCTTATCTTTCTACGGACTCTAACTTCCCAATTGCTCCCTTTGAAGACGAAGTTGGACTTCACTATAGGGCGAGCGAAGTGGTAAGACCCGCAATCATCCTCCAAAAATGCTACCTCATCAATAACTCCCACTGGGATAATGGCTTTGGGAAGTGAATATCTATGGCTTCTATGTCTCAATCTCTGGCAGGGAACAAACAATATATATAGGTTGCTTGCTGCTGCTGACTTCGGAATGCTATGGTCTCCTAACACTGCTCTTGTCGTAATGCTCTAGTTCCTTACTTTAGCTTCAAGCTAAGCAGTCAAGACTCAATCTTCATCTATTAGTCCTAAAGCTATCACTCTTCTCTTTCTTATCACTCAGGCTATAATCTTCCTTTCGAACCTAACTAGCTCCCGTGTAAGTCAATCGTAAGTACCTTAAGGCATAGTTTCAAAACTAGCCCATTTACTTGGGGCAGTATGGCTTGTAACAAAAGAATCTGACTTATCCCCACCTGCAAGCGCATCCTCTGGGAATCAAGTGATATCACTATCATTTCTGTTTCAGTCTCGGGTTACATTTTATACCCCTGAACTTCAAGTAGAGGTCTTAGGGCGCTTTATCAATCTTAGAGCTCTCTATCTATCTTCTTTCGACTGATACAATTCCTTAGCTTATGAGATCCCCGACTCTTATTGACTGAGAAGTTCACTACTATTTAGAATGACTTATTTCCTGCTCCTCTATATAAGGTCTTTGTGCTTTCCTTTTTTGCAACTCAGGTTCCTCTTAGCTTCCAAACGTGACTACAACCCCTTCTCAACTCTTGAGGAAGAGGATGCTTTCCAGGCTCTCGGGCTTCAGTTCTATGGCTGTTCTTTCCTCAGTAAGTTCCCTTCTGTGGTAACTGACTACTGATCTTGGTGTTGGATGAGATTCTATAGGATAAGGGTTAAGACACTAATTGATGTCTTATTTAAGAGTTCGCTCCATTCATGTTGTATGCATCCCTAATAGAATAGGAAGGAGGTATTTTGCAGTTATTCTCTTGGGTATTTGAAGTGATTAGGAGGGAGAAAAGCCAGATCCGTCTTTTATTCCCTAACGAAAGAGGAAGCTCAGTCAATGCTTTGCAAGCTCAATCTCTTTAGTAGTGCTCAGCCTAAATTCCAATTCCATAGTCACTGACGGAAGTCATTCACCGGAAACTGTCATTCTTTACTCAGAAGGATCTGATGAGATTCTTTCTTCTTTCCTTGTGCCTAGAAGATCTGCTTCAGTCAGGACTTTGAAAAAGCTATAAGACTCATTTGGCCTTCTACCTTTTATTATCAGTCTGAGAATGAGTGGTTTTCTACGACTTGAGAACTTGCTTTCTACTTCCTTTACTCCTAGATAAGAGACAGGAAGCTCAATAGAAAGATTGATTGATCTTGGAGGCTATAGGCCCTGGGACGACTTTCTTACTGCCTTTCCTAAGTCATAGGATAGAGAAGGGACTAGGAGTAGAGACAGACGGGAAGAGAATCCCTAGCTTGACACTGACTTTCCAACTTCCTTGCTTTAGACTGATAAAGACGGGAATGCTATAGATCGATGATGACTTGCTTCCTTTGATTGAGGAGGAAGCTGGGGGACTAGCCCAGACCTGAAAGTGGTTGGTGAGTTAGGTTTACTTGGAGCTCCCCTATAACTCGTTAACCTTACTAGACTAGAATGAACTTCCTAACAACCTAGCCTCAAGTATTGTGAGTTCTTCCGGATAATAGAATAGGCTTTCCGTGCATCCTACTGAGATGTTAGCTTCTAGCTGATCTTCTTCTATATTCTATAGCAGGTTGTGTGTGGTAAATCTGTGCTTTAAGGCCTTTTCTTGTCCTCATGTGGCTTCTTCTTCTAGCTCTAATGCCTGAACCAGGAAAGAGAGCAAAATATAGGTATTGATTCTAACTTCCTCCCGTAAAAGACTTGCTTGCCCATTTCTTATTGATTCCAAGTACGGCCTCTACTAACACTAACTAGATCGAGGTTGCGAATGCCTGGTTCTTATTACAGGACGGGACATGACGAAGTAAAGACCGGAAAAAGCTGCATCCTCCGTATGTTACCCAGCCAGATAATAGGGGAAATCCTTTAGCAGATAAGGAGATTTGGCTGGATATAGAAGATCTGGGAAGAAGAAGCTAGATAGGATCCTTAGCCTTTTACTGCTTATCCTTTAGCTGAGAAAGTGGCTTACCTTAGATGGCTTTTCTTTCCCACCGTGGGACTTATAAAGACTAGGTTTTCAACTAATAATCATACTTCCAGCTTGAAACTCTTTCATCAAAGTAAGGGCTTGCTTCACCACCAGGTTTACTAATGGAATTCTAGGATAAGGGATTTGAAGGGCTTTTGCCTCAGTCTGATTAGTGGCTTTATTCCCGAGTTACCTTCTTGGTATTATGCCTTGCCTACACAGATTCAGCAGGGGCTTTGTATAAGAACACTGAAATACTCACTGAAATGGGAAGTCTGGGCTAACAGAAAGAAAGCTATAGGAATGACTGAAGTCAGGCTCTAACCTTCAGCCTTAAGGCGTCTAAGACAGCTAGCTCGGTCTGTCTTTCTTACTTAGTGATGCTCTTCTATCAGACTTCGTAATGCTTTAGCCTTCTAACACTGCTTGCAACTACCAGATCAGATGAAGCAGGGGGAATAGCCGGGAATAGCCAGGATGATAAGAGAGGAGATGAGCCGAAAGGAAATTCTAAATAAGAGAATCTAAGGCTTTTGCCCCAACTATTTGATTTGAGAAGTTACGCTTCTTCGATCTTCTCTTTTCTTTGATTTATGAGTCTTTGTTTACAGTTCAAGAATAAATAGGAATCGGAAGAACACGAAGTGAAGGAGAAAGACTACTTACTATTTACCTCGTTCAAGAAGGAAAAGGGGCTTCGCCCTGAGACCCATAGGGCGAAGAGGCAAAGACGCGAGACAAAGGAGAGGGTCGAAGACATGAAACCGAGAAAAGAAAAGGGAGGAGAGGGTGTCGGTGTCGAGTCGTCTTCTTCTTTAGGCTTTACATTGAAGGGAAGGAGAGTCAAACGTGAGGAGTATTTCTTTCTTCTCTTTTACAGTTTAAGAATAAATTCAGGTAAACAAGGATCAGATCAAGAATGAATAGTCTTTCCCTCGTTCAAGAGTTCAATGACCCAAAAAATAGGGTAAAGCATCTCTTTCTTTATTTATGGTCTTTACAGGAGTGTTTGAAGGTTAATTAGTAATAGTCCTGTTCCGTTATGTCTAATTCTTCTTTAGTTTCTTCTTTCCTTTCGTCTTTTAAAGCAGCTAAGGAGTTCAATCAGTAATAGTCTAGCCAGCCAGGAGTTTACAGTTCAATCCCCGGTCAGGTAATATCTATCTCGGTTCAGGAGCTTGAGTTTCTCTTTCTTCTTCGTTTCTTACTGTTCTAGAAGGTGAAGGAATAAGGAGTTTCGGCTTTGTTTACAAGAGAGTGAAAGACTGAAATGAACGAAAAAATAGGGATTTGATCCCAAAAAATAGACAGAAGATAGCTTTTTTTCATTAATGGTCCTAAGGTCAGAGTGAAATCTGGTTCGTAAAGTAGCTTAGAGAATAGAGGTTCAGGTGTAGGAGAGAAGCTGGTAGTTTACGAGCGGAATGAATGGGTTGTTGCAACCGCTGTTCATTCCTCCCCTCAGAGAAGCTGATAGTTTACGAGTTCAATCTGGTTGATTCATCTTTCGTATTGACCTTCCTCTTTTCTTACAGCTCCATCAGGGAAAATGGACTAAAATAGCCCAAAAAATAGGGAGAGGATAGACAAAATTCATTAATGGTACTAAAAGGATCATGAATAGGAGAATATCGGTTAAGGTTCAGGTTCAGGATTTCATTAATTTCCTCTCCTGTCAGCTAATTCATCTTTCGTTTCGTCTTTCCTTGATCTTCTCCCTTAAAACACTGTAAACTCGGAGTCGGAGAAGGTTCTTCAGGAGAATGCATCTTGTTGAGTGGAGTCTTTCCTTTCTCTTTTTCTTTCATTTTCTTCTTCTTTTCTTACTGTTCAATCTGTCTCATTCATCTTTCTTGTCTTGCTTTCGGCTTTCTTTCTTCTTTCACTGTAAAGTTTCATTCTTCTTTCTTCTCCCTTCTTTCGTTCTCTATTGGTTCCAGAGCTCAACAATGAGACGACCATAAAGAATAGGTTCATAAGCAGTTATCCATCCATGTAATTGAAGAAGCTGTAGAAGAGCACCATCACGGTTCAGGTCCCGACACATGGGGGATTAATTCAGCAGCAAGGATCGTGAATCAAGGGAAGGGAAGAATGTTACCAGAATTTGGAAGTCACCCACGAACGAGACCTAGATGGCAACCTCACCTAGTACCTCATAATTGAGAAAGGGAACACCCCCCTAGGAAAAAAGCGAAATAAGAAAACACAGGCAGAATGTATTGAGAGGCCCACTCTTTGCATTCGGCTGAAAATGGTCATAGTCAGAGTTCTGACTCGGGCTCAGGCTGTTACCATCAGCACCAAAGAAAGAAGCCTTATCCTACAGGGAGACTGCGAAGAGCTCCAGGTGGAAGGGAGTTTTCTTAGCTCCCGATACGCCGAATGCCGATTCCCTAACAGGTGACGATGACCATTTTGGTAGACACGGAAGTCTAGTACAAGATGAATAAGGAATCTTAAGAGCTGAGGGGACATACCTTTCAACCAAATCTAGACATACATGTATGAGATCGTTAAATAGATCTTCAGGGACAGAGGTCGTCCTCTGAACGAGAGAATCGTACCTTTCTTTCTAAGACTAAGAAGAATCCACTTTCTTAACGAAAACAAAGAGAGTGAACCAGTTGATCCTTTCGCCCCTCCTACTTATTTATTAGGATGAAAAGAAGGAATACACCTAGGAATGCCCGAGTGGTTAAGTGAGGCCGGAAAAGGTAAAGGGAGGTTCATTGTCCTTTCACTAAGAATACCTCTGAAGGACTACACCGCAAGACTGAATATACAAAGCGGTGCTGAGGTTTAGTCGCACCATCTCTGGTTCTTGGTAATGCCATCTGTCCTTTTGCACCTCATCCGCTGGCTCCAAGAATGTCTTTGATAAAGACTATATACTGGCTGGGGCACGCCTTAAAGTAAAGTGCTCCTCCCCAGGTCCACCGTCGTCAACTATCGATGACCTGCCTTCAGTGTTCTTACAGCGCTTCATAGTCTTTATATAGTCTTTCTCATACACCTGTAGAGCTGCTCATCAAAAAAGGTTTCCCAAGTCGTGTTGCAACGACTCCATCTCTCTCTTGTATTGTGTCCTTCAGCCTCAGAATCGGTGTTTGATGGTCTGAATCTCCACTGGAATCTAAACTTGGCATCTTGGCTTCCTCCTTCGATCCGTCTTGCAAGTGTAGGGTAACCCTGTCCCCGGATCTACTTTCTCGACTGTGTGCTTGCCGCCTACCTAATCCTTCCCAACTCTTGCTGCCTGTAGCTAATCTTTTTCGAGTAGCGTCTCGTAAGCATCTTCGTGCTGAGCCGTCAAAGCAAAAAAGTAGATGCTAAACTAAAGGTGCATCATCAATGGATACCTTCTGCCTCAAACACTTCTCCAGCGGCTTTACAGCAGGTCTGCCATTCTCAGTGTCTAGAACTAAAAACATCGGCTTACCAATCGCCTACCATGTCTCCTCTATTTTTGGATTTCACTTTCCCTTCTTCGACACCGTGTTTTGGCTTGAATTCTTTAAAAGGAAAAGTTTCTTTTTCAATCTTTTTTGAATCCACCAATCGGACAGATATTAATTTTGATGAAGAGACAGAAGGAGGGGAGGATATATAGATTTGCGTGCAGAAGAACTCTGCTTGAGAAGTTAGCCCGAGAAGCTTGAGCTTGAAAGGGGTATCGTACACATTTTCTATAAATAAGCACTTGGCTACGGGTGGCCATGAGATCGTTCACTCAATCCCGGGGAAAGAACTCCCTAAGCCTTATAGTTGGAAGCTAAACCAAAGCTAAGTAGGCTCGTAGAGAAAGCCATTTTGCAGGTATACCTACGGATCTATGTTCCTGAATAGTAAAGGAGAAGGCCACCAGCACCCGACTTACCAGAATGTCCCGTGGCAGCACCATGAAAGTCTTGGTTCCTCTTGGAAGCACCTGAAGTATTGAATTTTAACCGGAAGTCAATTCCCAAGCAAGAAACTTGCTTACCTTCATACTTGGCTTTTTAGCAGAGACAGCAATTTAAACATCGTTAGCAATCCTACGATTAGAATCATGAGGGGGAATAAATAAGTCTCCATAAATAAGTCTAAACCAAAATCTTCCATGCTATCGCACAGAAGGTCGTACGCCACTGGCAATCAAAACCAAACTGCAGATCCTTACAAGAAGCATTGCAATATAACCCATTCGTGAATGCCAAGGAGTAGAAGGTACTTGCAGCTAAGGCCAAAAGCGCACTTTATATATACTAACGCTTTAGAGTGTGAGGGGGAAGTAGAGGAAAAACCAACCCTTGCGAGTCTTTAGGTTGCACATTCATGCCCAGAATAGAATCCGCTGCTTGAGCGCTGCTGGGTGAATATCCCTTGCTATTGAATCTGCTCCATTTATCTCATCTATAGAAGGGTATAAAATAGTAGTAGGCTTTTTTTTATCTTCCTTTAGCCTTTCTTTTCGTGATAGCTTAAGTTGATTATAGAACGTTAGGAAGCCCTACTGGCACATCTCCAATCTTGCTCTTGGCTGCTCCTAGGCTTTATCACACTCGATAGCGGGGTTACGATCACTTTTAGAACTAGTAAGAAAACTAAACAGAACAGGGGTTTCTTTTCCCATAGGTTTCTATCTATCAATTACGAGGGTAGGTACGTCCAGTCAAGTAATCAAAGACTTGGACAATACCGCATACCAAGACTGAACAACAAACAACTTTCCTTCCGGGGGGTCTACCCGTCTCACTTGCTTAGTTGACTAAGGTAAGGTAGCTTAACCTTGAAGAAGGGGCATTTCCCTCTCGTCCTATTGTGGTAAGGTTGTAGTCAAGTCTTGGAAGCAAGCAAGTCTCTTAATGAGTATGGTAATCTGGTCTGTATAGGCAGTCTGGTTGTCTGATTGAGTAGCCCCACAGTCCGTCCAGCCTAGTTTCCTAAGAGTGGTCGATGTCGGCAAAGTTCCTTTTCTTTTGTTTCGGGCCAGCTTTCTCTTGTAAGCATAACTCCCCCTCCTTTCTTTCCCCTATACTGAATCCTACCCAGAAGTAGAGGAAGTAATCTTTCTTTGACTGAGTCCCCTAGTCTTCCATTCGATTCGGTCCTAAGAGCGGTCAAAGTCGTATCAGGTCCAGTTGCTTCTTTTGCTTGAGTTCTTGTCTATTCCTTCAGGAACTAATTGATTTTGTTGTTGCTCCCCCCAGTGAGCGATTTCTCTTTCCAAGCCAATTCTTCGATTGGTCTATTCCTCTAGTCGGCTTTAGATTAAGGTTCATATTTCCTTGAGAATGAAAAAGTCCTCATCCTCACCCGCAGCAAGAGGAAGGACTGAGTTTTTTTTCTTTTTGTTCCCTGAGCTTGAAACTGTATAAACAGCAGCCCTGGACAAATTCCTTATTGTGCAAATCGGAGAAAGGTACTCAGAGGTGTGTGTGATCGAGTCAATGTGCTTTCCTGGTGGATAACCATCTCTGATGCTTTCTTCTGTGTGTGATAGGTATGATTTTTTGTGTATTATAGAACTTCTCTGTCTTTTTTGTGTAATGGAGAAAAGGAGCTTGACTTTAGGCCCAGTCGATCTTGGAAAACTCAAGAAGGAGTTCCTGCTTGGAGATTAGCTACTATTCTTTAGTCCTGTCAACTTTTGCTTTTGCTGGATCAAAAGAGGTCTATACGCTTGGTTGACCGCTGATTCTATTTTGCATTCTGTTTTTGCATCTTGATCCGTGATCAGGGCTTTAGTTCTTCTTTGTTAGTTTTTCAAATCTCTGGAAAGGTTCTTTCTCTGGGGGCGTCGTGCACCAGCCCGAACTGATCCGGTGAGGGTAACAAGACTGACTCCATCTATCTCTGAGATCCGAGAATAACCTATGCCATATATATCTGGAAATGTTAATCGATTTACGGATTCCCCCCTCCAGGGTTTCCAATGATTTAATCTTCCGAAAAGAGACTCCCCTGGCTATGCTTACGAGTTGACTAGCGGTTTCCGAGTCAAATAGCTGGACTTCCATAAAAGAACCTTGATTGATTCCCATTGTACTCGCCTACTATACTGAAACTCCTGGATCCGAAAACGGAGCCAATCATTCTAACGAATCTATAAGAATATGCTCAAGGGTTCCTCTTTTTGCTGATTGAAGGAGGTATTCCTTTCGCTTGGTAATTCTTAGCCAAGCATCCCATACAGAGCCAGAACACAGGGGCCGACCTCCAAGCTTTTCATGAGCACCGGCACAAGTGAATAAGAGAGGATCACGTCTCCGAAGGTGGCGGTATCACCGTCTACAAGTCGAGTCACGAAAGAGAAAGTGCAAATACTCGAGCCGTGAATCAAGAAACTCGGGTGATAGACGAAAGGCGTTGGTCCGTGCCTTAGGGGCAATCATCTGCGCCAGTGTATAAAAAGACATTTGAAATTCTTACATGAGGATAGCTTATGGACAAAAAATGAGGATTCCGGCGGCTTTTGCCACTGATGATCAGTGTTCACCAAGAGCAAGACGGTTCAAGAAGCCACAAAGAAAGAAGAGTCAAGGTATAGAGGAAAATCTGGGAAGAGAACAAGGAGATCTCTGAAAAGGGAAGGCAAGTAAGTAGTAGTCGAAATGTTGAAGAGGAGACAACCCTTCAGACTATGCGCGTCGCGTGCTCGATCTAGCAATCTTGGACAATTGTTTTGATACACTCTCACTAAACTCAAAAAGAAAGAAGAGAAAGAACTTGGAGTTGGGGCCTACATAACAGGTTGCTTGCTTACCAAGCCATCCTGGCTTCGCTCCTCCCCTCGTCACTCGGTAAAGCGATTCCATTGCCTCCAATTCTATTATTATTCTTGACTTGACTGATTTTTATATATAAAAACGACTCACTATCAAAATGAAAGACGATCGATTATCTACCCAAGAAGATAGAGAGTCCCACATACGAGAAAAGGTCACAAATAGAGTTAAACCAAGTAAGATTGCAAAGGCATAATGATAGTAGGGTCGGGATATCCCCGCCCTCCGAATCAGACGTGAAGGTCTCCCCTCATCCGGCTCTCTGCAGGGGAATCTCTACTCACTGCTTCCCCTAATATCCTCCCTTTATCAAATCATGGGGGTTTACAGGAGATCCTAGAGGCTCACTCGGAAAGGCTGCTATACCATACCTTTTGACTCAACTCGACTCCAGTAGTCACTAGACTCACTATAGTAGTCCGTCCGGCTGCTCTTGCTAAAATCATTACTCTTCATTCTCCTGTGCTCTAGCAATTGCGCTCCCTAGACCACAACCATGTAGTTAGGTAGGGACAATCAATCCGTAGTGACGGGAATGACGGAATGAATGGGGATCCCTATCAATATGAAAATGAAGAATATTTAGAGTTTTCTACCTTTCTCTCACTCAATAGATGTATCTGGTCTGATACGGCTTAGTAAAGCAATACAAGAGGAATGCAATGGGATGGATGGTAGAGGACTGCCTGCGCCCAAAAGCGATGATTCACTTGTCCCCTTGTCCATAGGGACCTCGTGGCATACAACCGAAACGACTCCCACTAGATAGCCGCCCCTTTCTCTCTTTTTACAACCTCGTGGACGGACGAAAGAAGGTAAGTTACAGAAACCGGGGCTGTGAAGGCTCGCGAAGTAGACAGCAAACAACAGCACCCCCTAACCTTGTATTGTATATTATTCTAGCGCTAGGCTAGCGCGCCCCTTTCGGTCAGCTTTGAGCAGCTCTGCAATACTATACTAGTTGTAGGGCGGCAGGAGCTTTAAGAATTGAATATCAAGTAAAGGGGACTGATATGAATCCAACAACTGATCACGTGCATGTACCCGAAGGACCGATTACAAGAAACAAGGTTAAGAAGATTCAAGAGGCCTATTGGCATCTTCAAAAGCTAGCTAGTGTACCGGTTGAAACAAAGACTTTTGAGCCCAAAAAATCTTTATAGCATTAGCATATCAAATCAAGAAGATAATGGAGTGGCTGATATTGGAAAGTAATTAGAAGACTTGCCTTTGGTAGTTGAATTACCAATTAAGGAAATTATTAATGCCTTATATTCTTCAATTTATATTTAATAGCATTTATTAATAGTTTGTATGAATTGCCTTATATTCTTCAATTTGTATTTAATAACATTTATTAGCATTTATTAGTGGTTGGTGGCTAAACTTTATTTTGTTAGGGTTATCTTTTGGGCCTATTTAAAGGCATGTAATATTCATGTTTGGATGGATTTTCGTTGAATACAGAAAAA